>NC_136812.1:5636474-5846474 GCF_951216825.1 Electrona antarctica | reverse complement strand
AGAAGAGAAAAGAGAGGACAGTATAGAGACACAGAGGAGGTGGAGAAGAGAAGAGAGAGGACAGTATAGAGACACAGAGGAGGTGGAGAAGAGAAGAGAGAGGACAGTATAGAGACACAGATGAGGTGGAGAAGAGAAGAGAGAGGACAGTATAGAGACACAGAGGAGGTGGAGAAGAGAAGAGAGAGGACAGTATAGAGACACAGAGGAGGTGGAGAAGAGAAGAGAGAGGACAGTATAGAGACACGGAGGAGGTGGAGAAGAGAAGAGAGAGGACAGTATAGAGACACAGATGAGGTGGAGAAGAGAAGAGAGAGGACAGTATAGAGACACAGATGAGGTGGAGAAGAGAAGAGAGAGGACAGTATAGAGACACAGAGGAGGTGGAGAAGAGAAGAGAGAGGACAGACGACAAGGACTGCAGCGCCAGAGAAGTCTTTAATCCTTTCTGGGCGGGAACCATCATCTTAAACTTTAGCTATTGAAAAATAGCAGATCTACAAGCTCACAGCGCGGCACCGAGTGTCGCGCTACAGGCTTGTAGATCTGCTATTTTTGAAAAATCGGTGAAAATGTGGCATGACTAATCTTTGAATATATATTATTTCAGAGCGAATGTTTTTAACTCATATCTTTGCTTCTGGGGGGACCCCTGGAACAACATGTTTTCAGATGGGGGTCCGTGGCCAAATACAGAACATTCTGAATTCTGAAAATTCTGAAATTCTGAAAATTCTAATTTAGAAGACACTTGTAGAATCATATTTGGGTCTAAATGAGTTAGAACAGCCTTGGAGGAGAGATGAGAGACTAGAAAGAGGAAGAGGAGTTGAGGCAGCGATGCTTATAATGAGCAGTCGTGGAAAGTACATTTACTCAAGTAATAAGTACTAATAGAATATAGTGCCTTGTTCAGCACTTTGGTCGGCCTTTGGCCGTTGGAAATGTGCTAAATAAATAGAGTTTGATTGGATTTGATTAACCCATTTTGACCTGAGATCAGATTCTAAAAATGTCTTCTACATACTGACAGTTTTCTGAAAAAGCTATGTTTCTATGTCAGTCGTTCTTCGATTTGTCCACTCGGTGGCGCGCTATGAGCTTGTAGATCTGCTATTTTTCAATAGCTAAAGCATAACATAATGCTAACATAATGCCCAGAATGGGTTAAGTACTTTACTTGTACTTTACTTGAGTATTTCCAATTTCCAGTACTTTTACTTCTACTCCACCACATCTCTCTGGAACCAAATATTGTACAGTACTGTAGGCTATACTCCACTACATCTATTTGAGAACTTTATTTACTAGTTACTTTGTAGATTTTGATTGTTATTTCAAAATATATACAGTAACCACTTCAACCCTATTACATCGTGGCCATTTGAAAATAGCCGATCTACAAGCTCACAGTGCGACACATTGTGAGCTTGTAGATCCCCTTTGAAAATATTTTTTATTTTATATTTGAGAACTTGAAACAGGACAGGTATATTTTTTGTGCATAATACTACTACGGCTACTTTTACTTTTGGTACTCTTAAAGGAGCATTCAGTGATTTGAGTGATTTGGAAAACCACCCAGTCCGCCCCGGTAACAAAATGTGCACATGCACGCTCTACAGTGGGGGGAAGTGCAACAGGCCAACAGCATGTGCACCAAGGCCCACCCCCACTCGATCATGATTGGAGGAAGGCCTCTCTCATCCTGATTGGATGAAGGCTTTGCCACCCGCCACCAGAACTGAAACTAGGGTTTTTTTTACCCCAGGGGCTCACTGGGGACAGGGAGGAACTCCTTATATGGTCAGCACACTCTATAGTAGGGAGAATTATCCAGAAAAAAAGAAAAAATAAGTGATATTTGAATTAAGTCAAATCACTGAATATACCTTTAAGTATATTTTTGATACCAATACTTTTGTACTTTTACATCAAGTACATGTACCGGTATGGTATGTCTACATTGCACTATTGTATTGATACTTGTACTTAACTCATTTAGACCTGAGGACGATTCTACAAAATAAATGTCTTCTAAATCCTGACAGTTTTCTGAAAAACCCATGTTTCTATACGTCAGTGGTTCTCAAACCTTTTCATGTCAAGGATCCCCAAGATTATATGCAATCGGCCGCCGACCTCCATCTGAAAATATGTTGTTCCAGGGACCTCCCCCAGAAGCAAAGATTTGAGTTAAAAAACGTTCGCTGTGAAAGAATATAAAATTCAAAGATTTTCGCCACATTTTCACGATTTTTCAAAAATAGCAGACCTACAAACTCGTAGCGCGCCACTCGGTGCCGCGCTACGAGCTGGTAGATCTGCTATTTTTTCAATAGCTATAGTATAACATAATGCTTAAAACACCAAAAGGGGTTCCCGCCCAAAATGGGTTAAGTACAAAATATAAACTACATAAAAATGTGATAAGAAGTCAGGAATGGTTGAAATTAGGGATGCACCGAAAGGGAAATTCTTTGCCGAAACCGAATACAGAATATAGGAAACAGTTGGCCGAGGTAGAGCAGGTCGTCCAATGATCCATGGGTCGGCGGTTCTAATCCCGGCTCCTCCTGTCTACATGTCGAAGTGTCCTTGGGCAAGACACTGAACCCCAATTTGCTCCCGATGTGCTGGTTGGTACCTTGCATGGCTTCCGCCGTAATCGGTGTATGAATGTGTGTGTGAATGGGTGAATGTAATGCACAATCTATGTAAAGCGCCTTGGATAAAGGCGCTATATAAATGCACCATTTACCATTTATTAATATTATAATTATATACCTACCATTGTTGTCATGGCCGTACCCTAAAGCTACCTGATTTATGGCAAAATAAATGGTTATGGCAAAACTTAACTTAAATAATAATCACTATTCCATAAAACATTTGTGACCAGATTTGATCGAAGGACTGCCATTGGATTTTTTTCATTTTTGTTTTTATCATGTCATATGAAAGCAGGGAATCATAGCTTCAAATTGACATATTGGTTGTGCAGTTTGACCCACTAGTTTTTGAGATATGGCTTATAGAGTAATGTCTTGCAGAGATACAGCAATCTGAGAATTTGGTCTTCAAAGATGCAGTTCCACGGTCAGTGGCATTTGGGGGCGCTGTTTCCTCTTCATTGCTAAAATGAGGTACTCTACCCCCCCAGGCGGGGGCAGTATTGAGTCGAAAACAAGAGTGAAGCTATAGTTATTAATTCTGGGTCAGGGTATAGTAAGGAAATGAGCCTTTATAAAATTGTCAAATTCAAAAAAGTAGTAGGCCTATACTATAAATTACCCAATTGATTTACTTAAGTTAAAGTACTACTACCCTATTCATACTAATGCATATAAGGTTGAAGTGGTTAATGTATGTTTTATAATAATTATCAAAATCTACAAAGTAACTATAGTAACTGGAAAATGTCAATGTTTTAGCACCTATATTATGTTATTGGGGTAGATTCAAATAGTAGTCAAAGTTGAATACATAATGCAGTTACCACAGTTTTTATTAAACGTCCCTTTGTTCTCAATAGAGGGGAACAAAAACAAAGATACACAGCGTATTTGTAGCTTTGAATCTGTGTAGGTGAAGTTGAAACCAGTTCATCTTTGTAGCTCTGTAGCTTTGTGTCTTTTGCAACAGCTATACAAACGCTTACATTGACAGAATGGTAGACAGCATCTTTGCATCTGCCTGGCCTGGACTGTTAGCCGTTAGCTCCTGCCGCTAGCCGAATAGTACTAAGCCCGTTTTCAGCTAAATGCGGAAATGTCCAGGCTAAATAACTTATCGACGGGAGTCGTGTTAATATTATTTACTCGTCAATGTCATGTTCACTCCAAATAAACAAGTATTATGCACTTGATGCGGAGAGCCATCTTATAGAAGAGTTGCGATATTGAGGGGGCAGAAAACAGCCCGGTCACGTGGTTCATGTACTTGCACGAGCCCATAGACTGCAATGCATTCCGTAAACTTCCGGTTGTCCCTATTTGAGGCCTTCAAATAGGGACAAAGAAGGTTATGTAGAAGAGCCGCCATTGACTGACAGACTAACAGACAGACTGGCCCCATGAAGTAAACGGAGTTTGCGTAACTCTGATGAAGTAAAGCTTCATTCACGTTAATCATAATAGCATAATAATAATATCCGTTTCTCAAACAAATCTGAGAAATCCCAACGGCAAATATTCGGTAAAACAGTGACCCCTATTGTTCCAACAAAACAAGCAAGGATGAAGAGGCCTTAATGTTTATTAAATAAACATTTTTGTAATGTACTTAGACTAGTATTTAAGGTAGAAATACATAACGTGACTCAGGCCATTGACCTTATATATATATATACACACACAATAATTACACCAGGAATAATTAATAAAAAATCAAATCACAGCAAACATTACAATCCACACAGCAAACAACACAGCAAACAATTCCTGGTATAACATCCTATTAACATCCTATTACAATCTGGCTGGTGTCTTTGACTTTGTTGGGCGTGATGGTGGGCTGGGTGGTGGCTTAGGACATGTTGTGTCTTTGGCATAGTCCTCACAATACTCTCGGATGTGTTTGTACAGATAGGCCTGCCTCTCTCTGTCCAGTCCTGCTGGTTGTAGAGTGGGAAATCCATGCTTTGGTGGCAGGACGTTGACGTCACGAAGCAGTTGGAACTTCACCTCTTCTTCATCGTTGTGTCGTTTCTTGGCAAACACTATGCCAGGCTTGTTGGCATCAAAGCTGCATGTGATGAAATATTAAATTATGTAAGTAGTGGTTGTTATAGGGTTGAAACACAAGTTTTTATATAATTGAAAAGTGTCAATAAATACATACAAATGTTTAAATATAAAATAAACCCACCGGAAATGCTGGTACTGTTTGATGTGCTCCAGTGGGCGGAAGTATGGTTGGAGGAATTTCTGCCAGTCATAGCAGTGCACCATCACACGGCCATCCTCTGTTCCAACCAGCTGTGCGATGTTGGGCTTTGAGCTGTTGTTCACCATTGCAGCGATGTCAGCCAGGTTGTGGGCGTCTGACTTATGGAAGATCTTCTTGAACTGACCGAAGTAGCAGTCAGGAGCAAATTTTGTGTGACCTACAATCAAAAAGTGGAGCCCGAGTTGATGATGCAGTTTGTGTATCGTGCGCCAGGCACAATACCACAAGACAAACTTGTTTTTATTCTGGCCACAGCAGTTGTCACAGTGAAGATCCACGTCCGTCTCTCCCAGCCCATAATTACAGAAGAAGTGGTGTACATAGCTAATGACTGAATTGCTCCCTTTGCCACATGTCATGCCTTCATCTACAAGGTAGTTGACCTGTTCTGGTATCCCTTCACAGCATATACCAAAAATTCCACACTTGCGTGGAGTTTTGAAAAATATCTCTCCTGGCTGGTGATGGCGATGTGGATACAAGATCTGTAAGAAAATAGCAAATTAGGCTGTTATTATTTTTTGTATTTTCAGACTGACAAATCTGTTTTATCTTTTTTCTTTTAATTGAGTTTACCTGTTGAGCAAAGTCAAAGGAATAGTGCATCTTGAAGTCCCTGCTTGCAGGTGGAACAGGGCCGTTCAGCAGATGCAGATCCTGATCTGTGCAAATCTCTTTGCAGTCTCTGCGCATGCAGTTGTATAGGTCTCGCTCGCCCTTAACCAGGGACAAGTGCTCAAGCTGTACATTAAGTGTGTCACGTTTCTCTTCCTCTGCCAGACCGTTACTTCGGTAAACCTGTACAAAAGGGAAAATTAAAAAACAGCACAAGCATAGTGGATTGTTATCCACATGTAATTACTCTTCTATCTCCATCACAATTCCACTAGTACTGTAACCACAAGGACCCTAGAATTCATATTTGTGATCTTGAATCATTTTGACCATTCATAATGATTTACATACTGTACCTTGTAGTTGTTCTTTTGACACTGCCAACATAAGTCTGACATAGGCTTGGTACACTTTATGTCTGGCAGAAACGTCTTCCAGATGTATCTGAATGAGCTAAGAGACAAAACACGGGCATCTGGAAAAAAAAGGACAGATTACATTACATTACATTTAAAAACCATGTACTGCTACATTCAGAGCCAATCAGGCAAAACAGTCGACCAAACGTTCATAGGAGAGCTAACCTGTAGGGGAACTAGCCTTTGCCCAAATAAACGACTAGGAAGAATATCTAAGCACACACACGCACTGAAGCACACAGCATGCAAGAAAGAGCAAGAGCGACACCGTGAAAAGAGGTGCTCGCATTCATAACACAGCAAACCTTTAACCTTGGTCGTGGGCTACAGTGAGATCCTACTCGCCGCCACCCACACGGCCAGTCGGCTGATATACCACTAGGCTCCCCTTGGTGTCCGGATAGCAGCAGTGCAGCACTCACCACAGTGGGGGAAAAGAACAACAAGCATAAAATTAGTATAAAGAAAACCCAGCTCAAAGTAACAGAACAGAAATGGCTCGAACAAAAAACTAAACTAAACAAATCATAACAGTCATGGTGCGCACACACGCACACACACACACACACTTTGTTTATTTTCACATAGCATCCACCCCTAGTGTTTACATCATAACATGCTTTCTTTTTAACCTACCAGGCTCATATTTCTTTGATGTCTCCTGGTATTTACGCCAAACTTCTGCCCTGGTGGTACTAGAGGAGAGGACTTCTCCAGAAAAGTTTTTCTGGTTTGCTTGGCGCCCTGGCAAAACCACAGCATACTCTGCAGCATAACCTGATTGATTGAAGTATTTATTAACAGATTGGAAAATTACAGTACATTTCAAGCGCAACTCAATACAAAGACTGTTATTGTGGACGACACCATAAAGCATTACACTTGTTTACAATACCTCTTATGAAGGATATGACCCGCTGAATGTCATTTGGCTGCAGATAGCGCTTCTGTCGAGGTTTCTTCACAGAGCGTGGCACAAATCCATAGTCTCTGAACTGCTTGTGGATAGCAATGAGTGTTTTCTCTGCCAAGCTAGAATGAAAACATTTAACATTTAAAATGTATGTGGTCATCATGCATGTATGATGAATGTATGTAGTCTAATGTATAATGTAATGTATGTAGAATCAGAATATAATTGTAATTAATATACAATGAAATATCATATAGGCTACATGAAATTAGCTATAGCAAATCTACAAGCTTACCAATGCATAAACATGTACGTTGTCCTGCAGATTTTTATGTCATTGACGATGTATTCTGTCCATGGAGCCTTCCGTTTGGTTGGCGTTTTTTTGTTGTTACTAGTCATCTCTGTTGTTCTTATGTGAGTATCATAATGTCCCATAATCAGCATGTCTCTCATGTCTGCCGCCAACATGGATATCTGCTGACGTCTGTCATATACATCTAATGGATCCAACTTTAGCATACACGACTGTGCGGAATCGTTCTCTTTATCTGCCCGGCGCTTTGTGCATCTACACATGAAGTTTCGGATTTTATTGAGTTCATTGTCTCTAATAGGATGGACAACCTCGTTGGCTAATAAGGAAGTAAAACACAGCCAGAGCCAATCACAGGCGCCTGCGTCATACGGAATTAGCCAATCTCAGGCCGTCACTCAACATTTCACAAAAACAAAGAAGAAGAAATGCGGAAGTGTTTCAACATTTCCCCTTATACCAACGAAGAAGAAACGTAATGTTTTTTATTAATTAAACTGATATAACAACATAACGTGGCAAATAATTGTTTATTTGGAATGTACTTTGGCTGGTATTTAAGGTAAATATAACGCGACTCACTTTTATAAGTAATTTACCGCGGACATGCCGCATTTACCGCAATACATTGGCTTTAGTAATGCAGTTAGCTTATAATATTAGCACATTTAAGCTAACGGCTGGAGGACTACGGATAATCCGGTCAATAAAATCATTACACTTAAACATTAATACAATTATGTCATGTTTACATGCCGAGTTAAGCTCTGACATCTATTTCAGACCTGCGCTAACATTACATGAATAATAATATAGCTTCAGATCATTTTAGACAGAAAAATAAAAAAGGAAAAATAAAATAGTTTTTCAGCTGTCCTGAACAGTTGCCACCCCCGCGATGGCAGTCTCTATATCGCGTGGGGTCACATTTATTCAGCTCTTTTGAATGCATTAATTGCATACAGTATTTGGTGATATTTCTGCCTATTCGGGCCGAAACCGAATAGGCCGAAAATGCCGAATATTTTCTGCAGCCGAATATTCGGTGCATCACTAGTTGAAAGGTCCAAGGATCTGCAGCTATAGGGGAGATTGTTGGATCAAGCGGTTTGTGTTGTTGGAATCGACAGGAAAACATCCTCTGGCAAAAGGTCACTCGTGTGGGTGCTTCCTTAATGTCATCATATTAAAAATTAATACAGCAGCATTGGATCCGAGTGGGAGCAAATCTGTAAGTGACATTTTGAGACGTGTGTCCCTTTGCATGAGCGCCCTCACGTTGGCTGACGCGTGCGTCGTGCGATGCGAATGGTAATATTATTCAAGTTGACCGAGAGGGCACTGTTTGCAGGTGGGAGTAGAGTTACAGACATGGACGTATAAGTGTGTGTAGGCTGTCTTTATTTTTGCTAATAACACTTAATGACTCAAATGACGCACGGATATATACGATCAAATGATGGTAGTTGTTGGAAAAAGTGTTGGAAAAAGTACTAAATGTTTGGCTTGAGTCAAAGTATCAATACTGCAATGCAGATGTACTCGTTACAAGTAAAAGTGCAGCATTCGTAAATGTACTTGAGTAAAAGTATACTCTTTATACAGAAAGTCCCATTTCCTGTTTTCAAATGTATAAAAAAATCTTTTGAAAATAGCAGATCTACTAGCCCACATCGGTTCAGGAGCTATGCCTGTTCAAAGTTTGCACTTTCAATTGATCGCTGTAGCGCCACCCTTTGGCCAATGGTTGTGGGCTTGGTGTCTAAGCAGGGTGACTTATAGCCCTCTACCATATTGCCGCATTTTTGTAAGAAACGACTGCACGGTTTGGCCTGGAGCGCCGGCCACCAGAAGAAATGATTCATAATTCAAAATAGTGGGTGATAAAGGTCAGAGGTCAAAAGTCAGAACACGAAAGTTGTTCGGCACGAGGAGACGCATTATGTGTATCGAAGTTGTATTGCTGACAAACGGTCCATGAGCTATGCCTGTTCAAAGTTTTCATTTTCAGCACAGCCCTCTACCATTATTATTATTGCCAAGTTCTGCGAAAACCGACTGCACCGTTAACCCATTCTGGGCGGGAACCCCTTTTGGTGTTTTAACTAAGCATTATGTTATACTTTAGCTGTTGAAAAATAGCAGATCTACAAGCTCATAGCGCGCCACCGAGTGGCGCGCTATGAGCTTGTAGATCTGCTATTTTTGAAAAGTCTTAAAAATGCGGCACAAATCTTTGAATATATATTCTTTCAGAGCGGGCGATTTTTTTATTTTGACGTCGGGCCTAATGGATTAAGCCAGAACTGGAATATTTGGCGCAAATATAACACAATGAGGGACCATATTATGTCCTTCAGGCTTGGCCTTGCAAAAAGCTCATTTAAAATTCACAGCCTTCCAAATGTTACCTGCACTACAAATGGTCTTGTTCCAAGTTCAACTCATTGTGCTCAAGACACTGAATCCCTATAATTGCTCACGATAAGCAAGTTCGGCGCCTTGAATTATGAATGTCAGGCACATCGTAAAGCTCTGCGGGTGAAGAACAGGCAGACCTCTAACAGTGCTGTTTACCATGTCGCTGCCTTGGTGGTCTTGAACTACCATGCAGTTTGGTAGTAGCTTTGGGTCCACAGCCGCACGCAACGCAACGCATGCACGCACGCACGCACGCACGCACGCACGCACGCACGCACGCACGCAACGCAACGCCACGTAACGCACGCACGCACGCACGCAACGCTGCTATCTTTTCAAGGCTTCAAGTTGACAGCAGAAGAAGGTCTAATCCCAGACAGATTTAGCCTGACACATTAAGGTTAACATCAAGGGGAAGGAGGAGAGACTCGCTGCTGGTCCAGACTGCTTTCTACTGTCACTCTGCTCCCACTCACACATATTCCCTCACTTTAACACATTCTGGGCGGCAACCCCTTTTTGGTGAAAATAACAGATCTACAAGCTCATAGCGCTGCACCGAGTGCCGTGCAACGAGCTTGTAGATCTGCTCTTTTTGAAAAATCCTGAAAATGTGGCACAAGTCTTTGAATATATATTCTTTCAGAGCGAACGTTTTTAACTCAAATCTTTGCTTCTGGGGGGGTCCCTGGAACAACATATTTTCAGATGGGGGTCGCTTGGCCAATTACATATAATTCTGGGGGTCCTTGACATGAAAATATTTGACAACGAATGACGTAGAAACCTATAGGTTTTTCAGAAAACTGTCAGGAATTAGAAGACATGTCGTCTTCAGGTCTAAATGGGTTAATTCTCTTACTCGTTCTATTGTCACAGCCAGCGCCTTTTCTGCCTCTCCTCACTTATCATTTTCTCACTCTCTCTTTTCACATCTCTTCGTCTGCCCCCCCCCCCCCCCCCCCCCCCGGCTCCTATCTCTTCCCTCGGCTCGCTGAGAGAGAGGACCCAGAAATAAGGCCATAAATAAGAAATCAACGGCCTTTTCTGTCCTCCCGCATTACAGGTTTTTGACGTATGCTTTCTGCAGTAGTATTACTCACCAGCCTCAAATCAATGGTCTAATCTTTTCCTCTGCCAGATTGATTTCCTTGGCAGCGACGGCAGAGCAGAGCAAAACCAGCCCTGTTCGCTGTAGAGACCATTTTCTACATGGGACGAAAGCAGCATTAAATAAGGAGAGGGAATCCTTCACCAGAATGTTGTCTGCTGGATGTTCTGCTTGTCAAGACGTTGACTGATGCTTAATGGCAGACTTTAACCCATTCAGACCCGAGGACCATTCTACAAATGTCTTTTAAAGAGAGTTTTCTGAAAAACCCTATGTTTCTCTGTCAGTCGTTCTCAACATTTTCATGTCAAGGACCCCCAGAATTAGGCTACCGTTATATGTAATTGGCCCCAGGCCCCAATCTCAAAATATGTTGTTCCAGGGACCCCCCCAGAAGCAAAGCTTTAAGTTAAAAACGTTTTATCTGAAAGAATATATATTCAAAGATTTGCGCCACATTTTCACAATTTTTTTAAAATAGCAGATCTACAAGCTCATATGAGCGTGTAGATCTGCTATTTTTCAATAGCTAAAGTAGCCTATAACATAATGCTTAAAACACCAAAAGGGTTTCCCGTACAGAATGGGTTAACTTGTGCTGTAACTTACTATATGTATTCAGTAATATGTATGAATAATACACAAACTACAAGTTATCATAACGACGCTAACGATTAGATCTCTTAGGGGTTATGACACGCAATATCATGTATTATTTATTGAATTCATATTTCTGAGGTCGTTATGCAAGTATGCATTCATTCATATTCCTATATTACCAGGAAGACGCTTTAGGGTGAGAAGCGACCTCGCCCTCAAGGGTGACAGCTGCTTAGCGCTGGCGCTTTGGAATGGGGGGGTCAGTTCAACATGTCTACCTGGGTGACAGCAGACTGCTGGGCGAGCGCTGGCGCTTTGGCATGAGGGGTGTTGGCTCATTTGGGCGGGAACCCCTTTTGGTGTTTTAAGCATTGTTATACTTTAGCCATTGAAAAATAGCAGATCTACAAGCTCATAGCGTGGCACCGAGTGCCGCACTACGAGCTTGTAGATCTGCTATTTTTGAAAAATCGTGAAAATGTGGTGCAAATCTTTGTGGCTCAAGAGGTAGAGCAGGTCGTCCAATGATCCATGGGTCGGTGGTTCGAATCCCGGCTCCTCCTGGCTACATGTCGAAGTGTCCTTGGGCAAGACACTGAACCCCAAATTGCTCCCGATGTGCTGGTTGGTACCTTGCATGGCTTCCGCCGCAATCGGTGTATGAATGTGTGTGTGAATGGGTGAATGTAATGCACAATCTATGTAAAGCGCCTTGGATAAAGGCACTATATAAATGCACCATTTAATATAGTATTCTTTCAGGGCGAACGTTTTTCACTCAAATCTTTGCTTCTGGGGGGGTCCCTGGAACAACATATTTTGAGATGGGGGTCGGAGGCCAATTACATATCATTTTTGGGGGTCCTTCACATGAAAATGTTTGAGAAAAACTGTCAAGAGATGATGAGACGAGATATACTTTATTGTCCCACAAGGTGAAATTTGTCTTGGGCAAAAGTGCATATAGTACATCAACGCTTTAGAACACACACAGACAATACACAATAGCAGCACTGTACAATCATTGGAGAGAGTATTCACAAGATGAGGACAGCGCAAATCAGAAATTATGAATATAAAGTACAAAAGAGTAATTCACCAGGTATAAGAGAGTATTCACAAGGCATGGTATCACAAGAGTGAGTTTCACAAGAGAACAATAAATAACAGACGAAGGTCAAGATGTCCCAACCCCACTAAGAGCAAAGAGTTCAATAGAACAATTGAAGTGGGAAGGAAAGAAAGTTTGAAGCGGTTGTTCTTGCAACGACACGCTCTATAACGTCTACCAGAGGGCAACAGCTCATACTCTGAAGATACAATAATGTGAAGGATCAGACAACATGACTCTATTTGACAGACTGAGCACCGTTTTCTCAAAGATTGTCTGAAGAGATGGAGAGTCTTTCCTACCAATTACCTTCATGGCTGTTTTCTTTCTTCCATTTTGAGCTATTCTTGGACAGAGAGTGTTCCAAACCAAGCTGCCAAAGCCGTATCATAGCAAATAGACATGAATCCTTTTGCTCACACCGAAAAGCCTGAGCCTGTGGAGAAAGTGCAACCTGTGTGCCAACTTGGCACACAGGTGAGCTGATTGTCCATTAGGATCCCCAGGTACTTGGATGATACAAGCTGCTCAATGTGTGTGCTCCCCCATGACCACTGGGTCATGGATGCAGACACCTTTTGGATCAAAGATCATCTCTTTAGTTTAGGCCTTTTAGGCAAATTAGGCCTGACATCGAAATAAAAAAAAAATCTTCTGAAATAACATATATTCAAAGATTTGTGCCGCATTTTCACGATTTTTCAAAAATAGCAGACCTACAAGCTCGTAGCGCGCCACTCGGTGGCGCGCTATGAGCTTGTAGGTCTGCTATTTTTCAATAGCTAAAGCATAACATAATGCTTAGTTAAAACACCAAAAGGGTTAAGGTGGCGTTTAACATAAGGTGGCTATTTTCACACCAATCTATGAAGTTATTGATCTCATCGATATATATCCCACTGGGCGTTCAACACCCCACAACAGGCTGACTATTACAGTGTCATCTAAGAACATTTGAAGATGATGTCGTTAGGCCGACTACTCCTACAGTCATTTGTGTAGGCAGTGAAAATAAAGGGTGAACTCACTGCCCCCTTGTGGCACCCCTGTGCTACACAGTTTAGAGCGTACAGAATAAGGGCCACCCTTCTCCCACTGTTTATATTGTGTTTAGTTTCCAAGATGGCCGCAGCACCAGGAGGGGGTGGGGTGGAGGTGAGTGGGCGGGGTCGACATATGCCCTTACTGGGCTGCATTCAAGTCACTTGCCTTGTGTCTGACACCTGACTTGTGTCTGAACACAGCTTTGATGGATGTGTTCTGCCCCCCCACCCCCCTTGCATTGGAGCGGCCATTAAACACAGACACAAGACAGACACAAGACAGGTGTCTTGAATGTGTGAATGCAGTCAATCCATCCATCCATCCATCCATCTTCAACCGCTTATCCGTAGTCGGGTCGCGGGGGCAACAGCTCCACCAGAGTGCTCCAGACTTCCCTCTCCAGAGCAACATTAGTGACTTCCTCCTGGGGGATTCCGAGACGTTCCAAGGCCAGTGAGTCAGTCGATGTGTTTCCTCCATGCGCCTTGGTCTGCCCCGGGGTCTCCAACCAGTGGGACGTGCGTCGAGGACCTCCCTAGGGAGGCGCCCGAGAGGCATCCTAACCAGATGCCCCAACCACCTCAGCTGGCTCCTTTCCAGGCGAAGGAGCAGCGGTTCTACTCTGAGTCTCTCCCGTGTGACTGAACTTCTCACCCTATCTCTAAGGGAGATGCCAGCCACCCGTCGAAGAAAACTCATTTCGGCCGCTTGTATTCACGACCTTATTCTTTCTATTCCGATTGACCACGACTGGCTTTCAAAGTTTGCCTCGTTTTGCACGACATTGCTACAAGCACCACTGGACCGATCGGCGGGGAAACTTTGCACACACAGCAGACCTCCAGCAGATATCCACCCAATTGTTTTTTCAAATCGGTCTGTTACAGTCCTCCAAATGTCTTAAGGTCGTTAGATACTGTCCATGACTGACGCGTTTTATTAAGGCATTCGTCACTGTATATCCGTATGCTTGGACTGATTGACCATCTCAGTCCTCCTGTTGTAGACTTTTTCAACAGTGTACTTTAATCTTTAAGGCTGTTTTGTGCTCCTGAAATATATGACTGTGCCCTTTTTATGTCTAGAATACATGGTGTAGCCTATACGATAACAAGATGCTCTCTCTCTCTCTCTCTCTCTCTCTCTCTCTCTCTCTCTCTCTCTCTCTCTCTCTCTCTCTCTCTCTCTCTCTCTCTCTCTCTCTCTCTCTCTCTCTCTCTCTCTCTCTCTCTCTCTCTCTCTCTCTATTGTTTTGGTAGCAGTTACAGCTTTGCATCTTAAAATTGAAGTCTACCCTTTCAGAGGCGGACCGATGTACATACTTACGATACTTATTAATTATGCATAGCCTCAAAATATTATTATGAAATTATTATGCAATGCCTAAGCCTTTTGTTTAGTTTTTCCCTCCAGGGCAGAAAGTTGAATTCCAGGCAAATACTAAGCAAGTCAATCCGTTTTAAGAGTATAGCAATGTGTGTTTATCAAGCTACTTCATATGATCTACTGCTGTTAATTGTTGTTAATTATTTTATTCAGGTATTTATGTCAGGCAACGGAAAAAAGAATGTGTTCCATTAGAACCATAATGTAGATGACATTTAGTCGCATTCTCTTGTTAATATCTCCATTGGCTAAATGTCTATTATAAAACCAGACTGGGCCACTTTAACTTAAAAACAAAAAAACAAAAAAGCGGGTTCATCACAATTTTTTTTAATTCGCCACCTTGGAAATACGTTGAGCACAGAGATGATCCCAGATTAATATCCACGCAGTGACATCATTCTTGCCATGCCAGGCTGCCTCAGACTGGGTGTGAATCGCTTGAAGTCGTACATCATAGACATCTGATGTGGTCACCGCTTGGCCACCGCCGTTCCCATGTAGATCTCCACAGATCCACACCATTAGATTTTTCTTTTTGCACAAAAGCATGAACTGGACTTTGGAGTGCATTGGAGTCCAATGTAAAATCGGTCACTGTGATTTTCTGCCACACTGACGCTCTGTTCTCTCACATTTAATTCCCCTATTTTCACGTGTCAGAAGAAGCCACCCAGGAGTATAGAGTACCCGTTTTATATGCTAAAACGGTCTGCATTTATAACGGCCTTTATATCCAAAGCATTGCACACAATGTGCGTCGTGTCGTGTTCACCCACGCATCCGTTGCGGAGGCAGCCATGCATGGAGGGCAACCAACGCGTTCCCGCTCCACTGTATGCCTCTTGAGCCACTGCCGCCCACAATCATACTGTACGTTACTGTACGCTCCACGTTGCAGCATCTGGGAGAGGAGAGAACACGAACTAGAAACATGTGCTCCACGGAGCACTATCTCTATAACCAGCCTTATAGCCTTGCGTTGCGATGCTAACCCAGTTTGGGCGGGAACCCCTTTTGGTGTTAGCATTATGTTATGCTTTAGCTATTGAAAAATAGTAGATCTACAAGCTCATAGCGCGCCACCGAGTGGCGCGCTACGAGCTTGTAGGTCTGCTATTTTTGAAAAAATCGAAGAACGACTGACATAGAAACATAGCTTTTTCAGAAAACTGTCAGGATGTAGAAGACATTTTTAGAATCTGATCTCAGGTCAAAATGGGCTAATATACCACTGCGCTTATAGCAATCCGCCTCGGGGGATATGCAAATGCAATAGGGGGCGGATGAAGTCTGGCTGCGCCAGGCTAACCCAGCCTGCCCTGCAGGGTCGTGCATGTCGTGGGTTGGTAAAATAAAACCATTCAAAGTTCTATTGGATGACCTAATGTTCAGTTCGACCTATTGGTGCAGCTAGTAAAGTATAAGCTTAAAAATGTACTGGCCACATTCACGAAAAGTGGATTTTTCAGTGGATTTGTGAGTTTAGCTCCAGACAGTCAGACACACACGCACGGCGCACACACGCGCACGTGCACGCCTTGTGGAGATAAATAAATATAATTAGACTCTGATTGTCACAGCTGACAGCTCTGCATGGTCACAACAGTGTACTCTGTGTCACTTTTATTGAGTCCGCTCTTCATATTTCATATTTCTAGCGGTGCTTGCCTCGTCTTCTGCCCACATAATGTTATTCTGCTCACTGTCCCTCCTTACTAGCGAGAGGGCAGAGGCCCGAATGAGTGCTGAGACTTTTCCTTGACCTTACTCAGCACTGAAGTACCTCTGCTAGTCTGCTGTTCCTCCTCACTCCATTCTGCCCTTTGGCCTATCCCCTCCATGCGGGGATCGGGTAGCGCGTGCGTGCGTGCGTGCGTGCGTGCGTGCGTGCGTGCGTGCGTGCGTGCGTGCGTGCGTGCGTGCGTGCGTGCGTGCGTGCGTCAATATCTGTGGACAGATGAACTGAGGTCACCGTCTAAGAGACGGCTCACATCGAGACAGACAATTGGCTTGTTGGACAGTAGGTCAAATGGAGGACCCACATGCGCACACACAGCACACAGTGCACACACACACACACACGTACACACACGTACACACACGTACACACACGTACACACACGTACAGACACGTACAGACACACACACAGATACACACACAGATACACACACAGACACACACACACACACACACACACACACACACACACACACACACACACACACACACACACACACACACAGTCACACACACACAGTCACACACACACACAGACACACGCACGCACATACAGACATGACTTTTGTGTGCCTCCTGACCTTTGCTTTAGATGTGTCTGCCCGTTGTGCCACGTAGCCTACAGGCCAGAGATAAAATGTGTTAGGATCACAGTAACTGCAGGCTGTGCAATATCTACTGTATGTACAGTATACTAGGTCTTTGTGGATATTTAATGTAACCTGTATAATCATACAGCATACAGTGTATATACTGTATGTTTAAGGTATAGGCAAAATAAGCTTTGGCTTCAGCATATACACCTTTTCGGCGCTAACCCTGATTACGCAACTGTTTTTTAAACTATTCTGGACGGGAACCCCTTTTGGTGTTTTAGCTAAGCATTTATGTTATACTTTAGCTATTGAAAAATAGCAGATCTACAAGCTCAAGAGCTTGTAGGTCTGCTATTTTTGAAAAATCGTGAAAATGCGGCACAAATCTTTGAATATATATTCTTTCAGCAGACTTTTTTTTTTTTTGACGTCAGGCCTAAATTGGTTAAACATTTAACTGTAAAGTACTGAAATAAACTATTCATTCATTCATTCATTCATTCATTCATTCATTCATTCATTCAAGGTCAGTGGTGTTTTAGTGGTATTGGCATCATGTTACTTTATATTTTCTGTTTACACAACGTTTTTACTTTCATTGTATATTTTAAACTAAGTATCCGCCAAGTATATGTACTACAACTTAAAAGCCTAAATCTATTGCCAACTGCATTAATTTCACTTGGCCGTTCAAGGTTGTTCTCATAATAATGTACAGCTGAAAAAACATTTAAATACTGTACTATGCATTTCCTTTAGTGTATAATGGTTTGTGTCCAGACTGGAAAGAACTTGAGAAAGCCCGGAGGGGCGAAACGTTGTTGTATTTATAGGTTGAAATAAAAAAGACTGGGAGCTGAATTATATCCACTTTTTGTCTTCATTGTGTCCAGACTGGAACATCAGTCCTTTTTTTTTGGACACCAAACCAAACCTTTCTCACAATATAAAGTACAAACACATTGTTATATACAAATATATCATATATATACATATTTGTGACGGTTACAAATTTAAGTTGACAATTAATTGTCACGCAAATAATTGGGATTAACGATTTATTTGTGTTTTTTGCATTGAACATTGGAACGTTACAATCTGTATTTCTGTTTGGCTTTTAATGACCTGATGTCTGACTGATTTTAAATGTCTTCTAAATCCTGACAGTTTTCTGAAATACCTATGTTTCTATGTCAGTAGTTCTCAACTATTTCATGTCAAGGACCCCAAAAATTATATGTAATTGGCCACCGACCCCCATCTGAAAAGATGTACCCTTATGTTTGCCTCATCATAAGCAAAGATTTGAGTTAAAAACGTTCGCTCTGAAAGAATATATATTCAAAGATTTTTTAATGTGTCATGTAGATCATGCAACTATTTCTGCTATGGAAATTTCAGTTCTTTAATAATTGCGTTTAGGTGTTATTATGTAATAATTATGACAGGCCTGCTATAGTGTACATAGAGTACATACTGTACATACTCCACCACATCATGTTTTATCGTTTGCTGTTTCCACAGATGACAGCCGAGGCCATTCTTCGTCTTATCAATGATCCCGTGCTGCCCTTCTATCCTCTCGATATCGCCCTGGACGTACAGAACAAACTAAGAGGTAGGATTTTTATCCCACAATTTTGTAACCCATTTTTCACCCCTGTGTCAATTATCTAATGTGATCCTGGGCTCTCTACACACCCTCCGCCAACCTGGGGAGAGCAACGGACTTGAACTCATGCTTCCTTCATGCCTGAGTGTCCAAGTTGCTCCTTTTACACCCGGAGTTTCCCTGGTTGGACGTAGCGCGTGGAAGGAGCACGTTATTCCAAGCAGTTCCTTTCCCCTCCATCAGGCAGTTTAGAAACCAGGATTACTGCATGTTTTGTGTGGTTGATGATGATGGTGATGAATTTGGAAAAGTAGGTTGGGAGTGGATTGGTGTCTGTATCAGCCGGTAACACACGGGAATCTGTCCCTGTTATAATGCGCCATAGACCCCTGGGAGGTGGAGTCTGTCCCCGTTACAATGCGCTAGACCCCTGGGAGATGGAGTCTATCCCCGTTACAATGCGCTAGACCCCTGGGAGATGGAGTCTATCCCCGTTACAATGCGCTAGACCCCTGGGAGATGGAGTCTATCCCCATTACAATGCACTATAGACCCCTGGGAGATGGAGTCTGTCCCCGTTACAATGCGCTAGACCCCTGGGAGATGGAGTCTGTCCCCATTACAATGCACTATAGACCCCTGGGAGATGGAGTCTGTCCCCGTTACAATGCGCTAGACCCCTGGGAGATGGAGTCTGTCCCCATTACAATGCACTATAGACCCCTGGGAGATGGAGTCTATCCCCGTTACAATGCGCTAGACCCCTGGGAGATGGAGTCTGTCCCCATTACAATGCACTATAGACCCCTGGGAGATGGAGTCTGTCCCCGTTACAATGTGCTAGACCCCTGGGAGATGGAGTCTGTCCCCATTACAATGCACTATAGACCCCTGGGAGATGGAGTCTGTCCCCGTTACAATGTGCTAGACCCCTGGGAGATGGAGTCTGTCCCCATTACAATGCACTATAGACCCCTGGGAGATGGAGGCTGTCCCCGTTACAATGTGCTAGACCCCTGGGAGATGGAGTCTGTCCCTGTTACAATGCACTATAGACCCCTGGGAGATGGAGTCTGTCCCTGTTACAATGCACTATAGACCCCTGGGAGATGGAGTCTGTCCCCATTACAATGCACTATAGACCCCTGGGAGATGGAGTCTGTCCCTGTTACAATGCACTATAGACCCCTGGGAGATGGAGTCTGTCCCCATTACAATGCGCTATAGACCCATGGGAGATGGAGTCTGTCCCTGTTACAATGCACTATAGACCCCTGAGAGATGGAGTCTATCCCCGTTGCAATGCACTATAGACCCCTGAGAGATGGAGTCTATCCCCGTTACAATGCACTATAGACCCCTGGGAGATGGAGTCTGTCCCTGTTACAATGCACTATAGACCCCTGGGAGATGGAGTCTGTCCCTGTTACAATGCAATATAGACCCCTGGGAGATGGAGTCTGTCCCTGTTACAATGCACTATAGACCCCTGGGAGATGGAGTCTGTCCCCGTTACAATGCGCTATAGACCCCTGGGAGATGGAGTCTGTCCCCGTTACAATGCACTATAGACCCCTGGGAGATGGAGTCTGTCCCTGTTACAATGCAATATAGACCCCTGGGAGATGGAGTCTGTCCCTGTTACAATGCACTATAGACCCCTGGGAGATGGAGTCTGTCCCTGTTACAATGCAATATAGACCCCTGGGAGATGGAGTCTGTCTCTGTTACAATGCACTATAGACCCCTGGGAGATGGAGTCTGTCCCCGTTACAATGCGCTATAGACCCCTGGGAGAGGGAGTCTATCCCTGTTACAATGCGCTAGACCCCTGGGAGATGGAGTCTGTCCCCATTACAATGCACTATAGACCCCTGGGAGATTGAGTCTGTCCCCGTTACAATGCGCTATACCCCTGGGAGATGGAGTCTGTCCCCATTACAATGCACTATAGTCCCCTGGGAGATGGAGTCTGTCCCCATTACAATGCGCTATAGACCCCTGGGAGATGGAGTCTGTCCCTGTTACAATGCACTATAGACCCCTGAGAGATGGAGTCTATCCCCGTTACAATGCACTATAGACCCCTGGGAGATGGAGTCTGTCCCTGTTACAATGCACTATAGACCCCTGGGAGATGGAGTCTGTCCCTGTTACAATGCGCTATAGACCCCTGGGATATGGAATCTGTCCCCGTTACAATGTGCTATAGACCCCTGGGAGATGGAGTCTGTCCCCGTTATAATGCGCTAGACCCCTGGGAGATGGAGTCTGTCCCCGTTATAATGCGCTAGACCCCTGGGATATGGATGGCTTGCCGCACCCAAGCCGTGCTGCTCACACGCTGAGTTGGCGGTGCCCGGGATCGAACCCATGAACCTTGTGGTCCAAAGAGCTCTACCGACTGAGCTACCCGGACACGATGACTTTGGCTTTGAAGTTATATGTTGAATATTGAAGCAGACAATGTTGATGGGACAGAGGAGGATGGTGATGATGAATGTGTTAAGATGGTCTTCCATTCAGTCCATGTGGGTCTGGGACATATAGCACAGTCTGCAGCCTACAGAGTCTGTACTGGACTCTGGCACGATCACAGTGTGTGTTTTATGCAGTGTCATAATTCATCTCCACTGTCCAGGCAAAAGCTAGAGCACAAACAGCACGCACGCACGCACGCACGCACGCAGCGACCCTCTCTTCCCTAAGAATGTTTTAGATTGGCTTGGTGTTTAGATGAACATATCGATCTCTTCTCTCGCACCTCATCATAATTCCACAGCACAGTGGCCTTGACGTGCATGTGTAATATATTCAAATGAACCGGTCGCCATCTTTCTTGATCCCTCACTCCAACATTCATATCCAGCCCTGCAGTACTCTGTAGTATACCTGTAGTACTCTCCATTCTTCTCTCTTTCTCAAACTTACTCTCATACTTTTTGCTTAGCATCCTCCCTCCCGCCATCCCTCCATCCCTCCCTCCATCCCTCCATCCCTCCCTCCCTCCATCCATCCCTCCCTCCCTCCATCCCCAGAGCTCTCTGTCTTTTTCTCTTGTCTCTCTCTTCTTTCCACTATTTTCTCTCTCTCTCTCTATCTCTCTCTCTCTCTCTCTCTCTCTCTCTCTCTCTCTCTCTCTCTCTCTCTCTCTCTCTCTCTCTCTCTCTCTCTCTCTCTCTCAATCACTCTCTTCAAGTTTTGCTCTCTTATCACCCTCCTCCTCCTCCTCCTCCTCCTCCTCCTCCTCCTCCTCCTCCTCCTCTTATTCTGTCTTTTCATCCGTCTGGTTCTGTCATTCAGTTATGTAGTGGCTGAGCTGCAGTGTTGATTTCATCGACTAATACTATGACAAAAAATGTCTGTCGACTACCTTTTTTCACTGACGAAAACTAAATGGAAACTAAATGAAAACAAATAAAAACTAGACTAAAATGTTAGGAACGTACTAGTGGATAAGAGATCCAGTATAAGTCATTTTACACTTGGTTGCATGCTGAAAATAGCCGATCTGCAGCCGAGCTGCAGGTTCAACTCATTACGTGTCCGGGTTTATAGCGATTTTTCACCTACCTTTGAAAAATTACAGAATACTTTTCTCTCGCTCTCAAATGACACGCACAGATGTTGCAGGATTGGGGAAAAAAGCCTAATTCAGGTCAAACCTTGGGTCCTTGACATTTAACTGTTTGAGAATCACTGCTAGGGCCGTAAACATCTTCTCGTATATATATAAAACCTTGGCGTATATATTTTCTAATGGAGTGTCCGCGCGCTGATTAGTGTCAATTTGGGGGTCCTTGACATGAGGACGTTTGAGAACCTCTGCCATAGGTTAGCGAACAGCGCCCTCCAGTGTAAAAGTCGTCAAAGACGTCATGGGCACAGAATGAAAACATGCAGAGATGTAAGCTTCTTACTGAGCCAGTAGGGCACAGAATGACAACCTGCAGGGGCAGCTTCTTACTGAGCGGACGTAGAAGACGCACATGGACAGGCTGGGTGCTGCTGTGCTAAAGAGACTTCAGTAGAGGATGGATGGAGCGAGCCCGCACACCATAGGTACAGAAATACTGTCTTTATTGAGCAATCTGACATTTCTTAAGCCAGAATGGAAACATGCAGGGACAGCTTCTTACAGAGCCAGAATGGAAACATGCAGGGATATAAGCTTCCTTACAGAGCCAGTAGGGCTGCTATACCTACTGTGCTCCACATTAGTCAATCTGAGTCAAAGATGCAAAGAGAGAGAGAGGAAAAAAGGGAGAGAGGCTATACAGGCAGGTGAGCAGTAATGATCAGTCATCTCTCTTTTTTCTCTCTCTCTGGCTCTCTCTCTCTCTCTCTCTCTCTCTCTCTCTCTCTCTCTCTCTCTCTCTCTCTCTCTCTCTCTCTCTCTCTCTCTCAGGTCATAATCTGTCCATTAGTCTCAGACAGGGAAGCGTATCCACTCCATCCAGGCCTTAATGGGACTGTGCTTACAAGCTTAGACAGGGCCAGCGGACCTGAGCGATTGAACGACTGTCTTAGTGGTACAATGAATGAGCCGAGCCAGATACATATTGGTGATGCAGGGCGTCCTTTTTTTCCTCCACACATGCACACACAGTATGTGCTCGTAAACATATATATAACACCACAAGCTTTACACAAGTTGTGTCGTGAGAAGAAACCCACTCACTCTCTCTCTCTCCGACACACGCGCACGCACACACGCACGCGCGCATACATAAACATGAAGAGCTTGACACATTAGATCTGTTGATGGTGCCTGGGGGATGTGGACATAACTCTAATGTCAATGATTCATGCGCACATTTATAACGTTCGTATGTACACATTATTTTGTATTATACTACGCCTGAAATTACCTCGAACTGTCTCTGAATACAAGATGAATGCAGATCAACAACTAATAAATATGAACCGATTTGTTTCTATTCTATATCCTCCATATTTTAGATGAATTCAGGGGATCCTTCAAATGCTTATAGTCTTAGCTTATGTGAGCGTAACATTTATATTGTCAGTTCTGGTTTATTTTAACTGCTTTTAACTGTAACAGTCTGCACAATCATAAGACATAGATAGGATGATACACTGCGCAAAAAGCATGGAATACGGATGTGTATATTACAGGAAACTCCTGTTAAACTTTCCAACAAACTTGAGGTTTACGGGCAAATCTAGTGACCATAATTGCCTGTTAACTCCTCTTTTCACGCAGTGATAATCTTATCAGTTAGTTAGTTCATAACATTCTCAGATGAAAAGAAAGTAGGGCCATGCGTTCTAAGGTGAACACATCACTGTGGTGAAAGCTCGGCACAGCAGCAGCAGCAGCAGCAGCAGCAGTTCATTAGTGATGGACTGAGTTGAGAAGTAGGGTAATGAAAAGATACAGTACAGATGAAAGATTATTAAACCGACGTAATATGTCATCAACATAACTACATTGACTCATTTACCGCTGACAGCCCCATCTGGTGTCTGAAGAGTGTACTACAGCAGCACCAGCCAGCCATTTAATACGGTGAGCCCAAACCACACCAACTTAAGCCCAAACCCACAACGGGTCGGGTTGGGACAATACGTTTTTTAATAGGTAAACCACACCAACTCATTGAGTTGCAATGAGTTGCATTGGTGTGGTTACTTACGTATTTATTTTAACTTCATCATTAATCACAATGTTTTTGTAATTTTTAGACTAGTCATGTAGTCTCTGTTACAAAATCAATTTGTAAACATTTCAAAAATAATACTGACATTTTTAGCTTGTGGCCCTTGGACTGCTGAGTGGCCCCTGAGCCATCTTAAGTTGAGACTAATATTCACCCAGTGATAGTAGTATAGTATCGTTATGCGAGGCTAATACAATGCCGCAACATGAATTCAGCACCATGGACAGAGTCACAGCTATAGCCTCAGTGCCAGAGAATGTATTCAGCACCATGGACAGAGTCACAGCTATAGCCTCAATGCTACAACATGAATTCAGCACCGTGGACAGAGTCACAGCTAGTCTCAATGCCACAACATTAATTCAGCACCATGGACAGAGTCACAGCTAGTCTCAATGCTACAACGTTAATTCAGCACCGTGGACAGAGTCACAGCTAGTCTCAATGCTACAACATGAATTCAGCACCGTGGACAGAGTCACAGCTAGTCTCAATGCCACAACATTAATTCAGCACCATGGATAGAGTCACAGCTAGTCTCAATGCTACAACATCAATTCAGCACCATGGACAGAGTCACAGCTAGTCTCAATGCTACAACATCAATTCAGCACCGTGGACAGAGTCACAGCTAGTCTCAATGCTACAACATTAATTCAGCACCATGGACAGAGTCACAGCTAGTCTCAATGCTACAACATGTATTCAGCACCGTGGACAGAGTCACATCTAGTCTCAATGTCTACAACATGAATTCAGCACCATGGACAGAGTCACAGCTAGTCTCAATGTCTACAACATGAATTCAGCACCATGGACAGAGTCACAGCTAGTCTCAATGCTACAACATTAATTCAGCACCATGGACAGAGTCACACCTAGTCTCAATGCTACAACATGAATTCAGCACCATGGCCAGAGTTACAGTTAGTCTCAATGCTACGACATGAATTTAGCACCATCATTTTTGTATTTTTGTGTGTTTATGAGGTGACAGTACTTCATTAGACCCCTTGGTGTGGTTGTTATGTGCAATGATGTCTTCTCTTTGTATTTAGGATTTCTTCCTGGAGGCTGAAACCTCGACAGTCAAAGTGCCAATGAAAAAAAACAACTGTGATATAGTGACATCACAATAGCATCCCCTCCCCAAATACTGTACTAGCTAATAGGGGCGGCAGTGGCTCAGGGGTAGAGTGGACGGTAGAACAGTTCGATCCCGGGCTCCCCCTAGAGGTAGTGTCGAAGTGTCCTTGAGCAAGACGCCAAACCCTTAATTTCTCCCGATGTGCAGCTTGGTGCCTTGCATAGTTTCCTCCGCCATCATAATGTATGCACAATCTATGTAAAGTGCTTTGGATAAAAGCGCTATATAAGTAGGATAATGTATAGATCAATGAATAACTCTGAATAATCTATAAATAACTCAAATATATTATTCCTTAATTAATGTCATCTTTAATTTAATATGTTATGTTTTTAAGTGCTACAGTACCTTTCAAGATGAAGGTTGTAATTCCAATTAAAGTGTATATTATGAGGGAACGGGGAATAGTCTGGTGGAGATCTATATCGCCTTAAGGCTATTTGTATAGACCGTAATACTCCACAGACATTATTAGTGGTAATTGTGTGCTGCCTCTCACCTGTCAATTACTTTTGTGTGCATGCAATGCATACAGTATGTGTGCATATGTTTCTGGCTCCCCGGCTGATGACTTGATACCCGTACACAAATATTTCTCCTTTAGTGTATTTGGTGGACCTCATAGACTGAGAGGATAGGGTCTAGACCAGGGGTGGGCAACTTTGACGATGGAGAGGGCCACTATATTTCCACACTCACTCCCTAGGGCCATATATTACTGTCGTAGCAAAAAATTGCCGATCTACAAGCTCAAAACGTATTGCAGCGCGACGCGTTTTGAGCTTGTAGATCGTCAATTTTTGCTATATTTGAGTTGAAATCTTGAATAATGTTTTGCTCTTTTTGAATTGGAATTTCAAAATTCACGTGCGTGCGTGCGTGCGTGCGTGCGTGCGTGCGTGCGTGCGTGCGTGCGTGCGTGCGTGCGTGCGTGCGTGCGTGCGTGCGTGCGTGCGTGCGTGCGTGCGTGCGTGCGTGCGTGCGTGCGTGCGTGCGTGCGTGCGTGCGTCCTATACTGTGGTGTGCCACTATAGTTCTTAATGGATTCTTCAGACTTCAGACAGCAGGATCAAGCAACCGAGACTAATTTGAAATCCTAAAAGTAAAAAGGAAAGAAAAAAAACTTTTTGTACAACTTTATGTTCTCCTCTTTTTGCATCTGGCTTATTAAATAAGCCTTTGGTGTATTCCGTTCTGACAAGAATCTTCATTAACCCATTTTGGGCGGGAACCCCTTTTGGTGTTTTAAGCGTTATACTTATACTTATATATAGCTATTGAAAAATAGCAGATCTACAAGCTCATAGCGCGGCACTCGGTGCCACTATGAGCTTGTAGGTCTGCTATTTTTGAAAAATCATGAAAATTTGGCGCAAAACTTTGAATATATATTCTTTCAGAGCCAACGTTTTTAACTCAGATCTTTGCTTCTGGGGGGGTCCCTGGAACAACATATTTTCAGATGGGGGGCCGGCGGCCAAATACAGATATTTTTGGGGGTCCTTGACATGAAAATGTTTGAGAACCACTGATACAGAAACATAGGTATTTCAGAAAACTGTCAGGATTTACTGAGACATTATTTTAAATTTCGACGTCAGGCCTAAATGGGTTAAACTGCTGATACTGCGTATAGTTCTCCGCAGTGAGGTCCCTTTGGGCTTCAGATAGAAAGTAGTATCAAAGAAAAGGTAGAACGGAGATAAACGCCAGCTCTGTGAATGAATGCTATACGGCTGAATAGACCAATTAACCCATTTTGGCCTGACATCGACATTTAAAAAAAATGTCTTCTAAATCATGACAGTTTTCGGAAATACCTATGTTTCAGTGCATGGTGCTCAATATTTCAATGTCAAGGACCCCCAGAATTATCTGTATTTGGCCACGGACCACCCTCTGAAAATATGTTGTTCGCAGGGACCCCCTCAGAAGCAAGGATTTGAGTAAAACGTTCGCTCTGAAAGAATACATATTCAATGATTTGAGCCACATTTTCATGATTTTTCAAAAAAATAGCAGATCTACAAGCTCGTAGTGCGGCACTCGGTGCCGCACTATGAGCTTGTAGATCTGCTATTTTTCAATAGCTAAAGTAGAACAGAATGCTTTAAAACACCAAAAGAGGTTCCCGCCAGAAATGTGTTAAAAGCATCTGGTGTGCGCTCATGTGCACACAGCGCAACATCCATATTGTATACACAGTACAGTCTGAGTGTACAGATGGATTCATACACTCTTGGAATTGCAAATGGATGAATTAACCCATTACGACCTGAGGACAATTCTACAAATGTCTAAATCCTGACAGTTTTCTGAAAAACCCATGTTTCTATGTCAGCGGTTCATTCTCAAACTACTTCATCTTCTTCTAAAATAATATATATTCCGCTACATTTTCACGATTAAAAAAAAATAGCAGATCTACAAGCTCGTAGCGCAGCACTCGGTGCCACGCTATGAGCTTGTAGATCTGCTATTTTTCAATAGCTAAAGTACAACATAATGCTTAAAACACCAAAAGGGGTTCCCGCCAAGAATGGCTTAAAGGTAGATGTTTTTTCTTTCAAAGTGAAACTCCACTCTGAAAGCATTCTTTGTCTTTATGTTTTTTCTTAGCCCTCACTTGCTCAGAAGGACTGGTCACAGCTGTGCCCACACTTCTCAGGCACACACATGCATACAAACACGAGCATAAACTCGTGCACAAGCATGTCTGTGTGTGGCGTGCACGCGCAGCATACCGTCGCGCGAGCACACTGCATACACACTCACAGTTATACGCCCCCCGTGTGTACAGAACTATACACAGGCAGAAAGTCACGCGCACACACACACAGGACATGCACGCATGCATGGACTCGCATATACGTGCATGCACATGCCCTCACATTGCTCGCACATACATATATATCCCGCAGTGTCAGCCAAAGTGATGGATTACAACAATCGGACAGAATATTTCATAAGTCCCAGCTGGCTGTGAGGAGAGAAAGCCATTTAAATTTGAAGGAGACAAGAGCTCTCTGTCTATTTCGGTCCCTGCTGTCTTTTCCCTCTCCCTCTCGAGTCCCTTTCCGCCCCGATACTGTGTCACACTTCCTCGTTCCCACTTTTACACACAGATGCACACATAGTGTCCATTTACACAAGAAAGGAGAACACAGGGACTTAACCCGTTCTGAACGGGAACCCCTTTTGGTGTTTTAAGGGTTATGTTGTGCTTTAGCTGTTGAAAAATAGCAGATCTACAAGCTCGTAGCACGGCACCGAGTGCCGCGCTACGAGCTTGTAGGTCTGCTATTTTTTTTAAATCGTGAAAATGTGGCACAAATCCTTGAATATATATTCTTTCAGAGCGAACGTCTTTAACTCAAATCTTTGCTTCTGGGAGGGTCCCTGGAACAACATATTTTCGGAGGCTGGGTCGACGGCCAAATCCAGATATTTTTGGGGGTCCTTGACATGGAAAAAGGTTGAGCACCACTGACATGGAAACATAGTTTTTTTCAGAAAACTGTGTATAGGATTTAGAAGACATTTGTAGAATTGTCCTCAGGTAAAAATGTGTTAATGCAAACCGACGTCGCCCACTGGCGCGAGGTGTGGCATTGCACAGGTGAGGCGACGACGTCCTGAGGCACGGCGCTGTGTTTATTTTTCCTCGCCTGCGTGCGTTTGTGTATGTTGGTGGTTCACCTCATGCAGCAAAAGGGGAACACTGCGTGAAAAGAGGAGTTTACGGGCAATTATGGGCATTAGATTTGTCCGTAAATCTCAAGTTTAGCAGGAATATACAGTAATATAGGGCAGGCAAGGCAAGGCAATTTAATTTATATAGCACCTTTCATACACAAGGCAATTCAAAGTGCTTTACAGAAATAAAAACAAATACAGAGTGCAACAGTGCACAAACGAAGATTACAATAGACAATTAAATACTGTAGTGTAGGTTTGTGGTGCATAATAGTGAAATGCTGATTCACCATGTTTTGTTCCAACTATGGGATGAACAATTAGTAGGCCAGCCCCAGATGACCTAAGGGTTCTAATGGCTTCAGCATGTCTGAGATGTAACTGGGCCCAGAGCCACAAACAGATTTATAGACGACTTTGTTATTATAATTTTTTTTAGTAACTTTTACTTTTACGAGAATTGATTTTAAAATCAATTCTCTGGGATACTGGTAGCCAATGTAAGGATTTTAGGACTATATACAGGTGTGATGGTACAATTCGGGAGTTTACCAGAGTTTGTTGGAAAGTTTAACGGGAGTTTCCTGTAATATACACATCCGTATTCCATGCTTTTTGCACAGTGGAAGGAGAGGCAATAAGGAGCTTATTTTGGTGAAGAGGAGGACCATGATTTCAGATTTGTATTGGAGGGACATGCAGCCCCTTGAGATGCAGCATCTCATTTTCAAGAGGGACCCATATAAACAAACAAAATACAAAAAAAGCATACTGTACACAAATTGCAAATACATACAGCTTGCTCACCCTCTTCCACCTACCCCACCAACCACCACAGAATCAGCTGTTACACAATGGAGATAAGGTCACAGTGCAGATAATTCAACGTCCGGTAACCAGTAATGATTTGCCATCATACAGCTACAGCCAGGTCAACAGCACATTGTACACCCATCCCATATAATGCAAAATCACACAAATATATCATGTACGTTGTGCTTGTCTGGTTTCACTTTGATGTGAATTGAGAGACAGTAAAATCGTCCTATAGGAACCACTCAAGCTGGGGGGAAAAAGTTGCAGAACATATATATATATTTGTTTAAAGTATTTTAAGCCAGATCATGATGAATTAATGAATTGCATTTTTATAGCGCTTTTCCAAGTGCTCAAATCGCTTTACAATGGTTCATTCATTCATACATTGGGAGGTGAAGCGGCGAACAGTCGACGCCAGCGTCCTCACTTCCCACATTCACACACCAATGGTGTCTTGCCCAAGGACACTTCGACATGTGGACAGGAGGAGCCGGGATTCGAACCGCCGACCCAGGGATCATTGGACGACCTGCTCTACCTCCTGAGCCACTTTACTTTGCCTGCACTGTCTGTGAATCCGATGGTGTGCACACATGGTGCTGTCAATATTGTCAAGATATGAAGCCTGATGCATGGTCTATAACATGCTGATAAATTGTTGCTGTTAATATGACGTTTGGTACTATTACTATTGTAATTGTGGCGGATGTGGAGGATGTCCCTGGGGTTAGGGTACAAGGTCCCTGAGGCTGTGGAGGCACATAGAGAACCGAGGCGTGCACGGTGAAGCTTCAATCATACAGTGCGATTGGACGATGGAGAATAATCATCTCCATATATACGTGCGACAAAGATCAAGTTGCAAGAGCACGTTGATTAGGTGGCATCCTGGTTCACTGGCCTCTGGAATGTCCTATAGAGCGTCGCAGCCCCTTTCATGACGACGCCAGGCCCAGGAAATGAATCCCAATGCATTTTTCCCATAGACATTTCAAAAAGTATTTATTTAAAGACCTTATAAGCGTCGTACAAAGCCAACTCGAGACGTGACAAATCATGACAAACAACACAATATTTTAGACCAAACAAATAATTACAAAGAAAAACAACAAAAAAAGTGTTGTAACCTGCCGTTTTTTTCTACTTTCTAATTCTTTGTTTGGCCCAAAACATTGTGTTTATTGTCATGATTTGTCACGACAAGAGTTGGCTTTGTCCGCGGCGTAAACGTCTTTAAATAAATACTTTCTGAAAAGTCTATGAGGAAAATTAACGGGGATTTATTTTCCGGGTCTCTCGAGGGGGCGGGACTGCGACTCTCTATAGGAGAAGGACATCTTCATATATGGAGCGTGTCACGAGGCGTGACGGACTGGACGGATGGACGGACTGACTGACTGACAGGTTTTAGCGTGACTGACAGGTTTTGCAGGTTTTCATAGTAATCTGCGATCTGCAGTCGCAACAATATTTTTCTTTTTTAATACATTTTGGGGGCTTTTTCTCCCTTTGATAGAGATAATAGACTAGACAGCATTTTCAATGTTTTTTAAACGCCAATGTCACCTTGTCAGGTCTAAATGGGTTAAATATCCATCCAGTTCCCAAGGTTGTTTCAACACAACACGTGCCACGCCCACCCCTGATGTATTCCTCCTCATCCCACCCTGTTACCAACCGCACCGCCGGTGAGACAACGCCACTCCCCCAGCCACAGAAAGTCTGTCACCACGCCCCAGGCACCGCACCGTTGACTACACGCTCTGCAACGTGCACCCATTGGTTCACGAAAATAGGGCAGACACACACACACACACACACACACACACACACACACACACACACACACACACACACACACACACACACACGCGCACGCATATACACAGAAACAAAGAGAGAGAAACACATCAGCATCACAGCTGTATATGTTTCAAAGAACCCGATTATTTTCCCCCCAATCACCATCCAGACAGGTTATCAGTTAATCTATACAATATTACAAGCACATTATCTATACAGAAATTGACAAACCTACTGTAAAACAAGCAATGCATTGTTTCAGTGGACTGTTGACCATAATTGTGCTGTAACTGTGCATATATTAGATTTAGACTTTAACCCATTTTGGGCGGGAACCCCTTTTGGTGTTTTAAACATTATGTTATAATTTAGCTATTGAAAAATAGCAGATCAAAAGCTCATAGCGCACCACCGAGTGGCGCGCTACGAGCTTGTAGGTCTGCTATTTTTGAAAAATCGTGAAAATATTTATTTCAGAAAACTGGAGGATTTGGAAGAATTGTTTTAAATTTTGAGGTCAGACCTATAGGGTTAATGTCCCTGAAGGAGATTAGTTTTCACAGCCAGTTCCACACAGAAACACCAGATATAAACATACAGATAAAGAGTAAAGACAGTACATAGTCTCCATACATACCTCCATACAGCTCAGTCCACAAACATTGTCAACAAGGCAGTTTGTGTGTTTGTGTGTTGATTGATTGTTATTTTTTTCTCTTGTGGCTTATTGCTTTATCATATACTCGCACACCGTGTTGGTCTGTCATACTCCGATACTCGGCCTGAAAATGGTGTGTGTGTGTGTGTGTGTGTATGTGTGTGCGTGCTCGCGTGCAGGCAGCAGCGCGGCGTACCCAGCTCTCCTGTCCTCCGCGGCCGCTCTGCGGGACAGAGCAGCGTTCCTCCAGTCGGAGAGCATGCGTCCGGCCAACGACCCCAAGGAGCGGGAGCGCTCCCACGTCCGCATGCTGAACGACGCTCTGCGCGACCTGGAGAAGAGCTTCCTCGTCCCCCTGGCTCCGCCTGGGGTGTACAGGTATGGTCCCTCTGCCGCCGCCTGGGGTGTACAGGTACGGGCAGTGTGCTGGAAGGCAGTGCTTTTCAACCCTTTTTCAACCCTTTTCATATATTCTTCATTTGAGCCACGGACCACCACTTTCAACTTACAACTAGGGATGTCCCGATACACTTTTTTCGCTTCTGATCCGATCCCGATACCTACATTTCTGTGTTAGCCTATACCGAATACCGATACCAGTGTCGTGATCTCATGTTGTGTTTATAGCTATCTAGCTATATATCTGGTGTTGTGTTTATAGCAGACTCCTCACTCTGTGCACTTGCAGTTTGGGCAACTCCAAAGCAAACTCCACATGCCCCAACATTTTATTTACCTGCCATAGTGTTAACCCCTTACCCCTGTGTCGGATCTCTGGTTAGACTGGCATATTCACCGATACCGATATGATCCGATATGACAAATAAGGGCCGATCCGATACTTTTCCCGATAACGATACAGTATCGGGACATCTCTACTTACAACTTACATACATGTATACATACATACGTTACCTGTTACCCAACAAATATTGAAACATATCGGAAGGAAGTGAGCCCAGTGTCCATGACATCATGGACACTTTGAAATGCTAAAATATCTAAAAACACATAAAACCCACATAAAAACCACAGGAAAGTGTTTCTTGTCTCCCAAACATCATTAAAATAAGATCTGGTTGCAAAGGGGGTGAAGTGTCCCTTTAACAAAGTTTTCAATCAATGAATAAATCTCTGTGCCAAGCCTTTATAGTAGCACAGGCTATGTGTTACGGGTCCCTGGCATGAAAGCGTCTTTGTGAGTAGTTGAGTCAGGCTGACATGCATCATGTGACGTGTTTCCATGTTTGTATGAGTGAAAGGTTTATGTGTTTTTGTTTATATTTGAGTACCTGGCTGATAAAGGGCACAGGCTAAAGATAAGATAAAGGGTACAGGCTCTTATGACGTGTTTCATGAACCAGTGAGGGTTAAGTTAGGGCATCATGACATTCAGCCCGGGTCGGGACACTATTGAGTGATTGGATGAATCACACAACTGTGTAAAAGAGAGATGAGACGGATAGTTCTTTCTTTGGTGTGATGGACAAAATCCACACACTTTGTGTGTGTGTGTGTGTGTGTGTGTGTGTGTGTGTGTGTGTGTGTGTGTGTGTGTGTGTGTGTGTGCGTGTGCGTGTGCGTGTGCGTGTCAGCCAGCATGCAGTAGTACTGAGGTTTGCATCCGGCCTGGACGCCCATCTTCCACGGCTTCAGAGTGCAGTGCCTTTTCCCGTCACACCTACAGGTGGGGAAGGAGAAAAACGTTACACCTGCAGGTGGGGAAGGAGAAATATGTTACACCTGCAGGTGGGGAAGGAGAAAAACGTTACACCTGCATGTGGGGAAGGAGAAAAACGTTACACCTGCAGGTGGGGAATGAGAAAAACGTTACACCTGCATGTGGGGAAGGAGAAATATGTTACACCTGCAGGTGGGGAAAGAGAGAAATGTTACACCTGCAGGCGGGGAAGGAGAAAAACGTTACACCTGTATAGGTGGGGAAGGAGAGCAAAGCTTAACCTATTCTCCATATTCAGACCACAGCCATCTTGCCAGCAAGGTGATACCTAGGTGACACTTCCCATAGAGAGCCCATTCATCCAAACAGAAAAGTCCTCTCTAATTATATTAAACAACGTCAAAATCACCAACATTGCAGCTGTAGGGAAAGCTTGAATTATCCTCTTTCAATCTGTAAAGTTTTTGTTTAATAAAAATCCACCGTAGACATTTTATGAGCTACCTCCTGTCAAGAAATTCCTGGCAGATGATTATTTTCTAAGTATCAGAGTTTGGAAGCGCTCGTTATCAGTAAAGCAACCTCCTGCTGCCTCCTGCATTATGTGCACATTCAAAACAGGTGGTACGCATGGCCCGTTGAGTGATGGTCAACGAGCACTTCCAAACTGCAGCACTCAGAAAAAAACCATTTGCAAGGAATTTAAGTAGCTCATAAAATGTCTACGGTGGATTTTTATGAAACAAACATGTCATGACATGCTGCATGTCTACATAAAATTTCAAATATAAGGTCATTCAAAACAGGATCTGAATAAGCATGTGAAGACAGACCTGGCATGGTCCACAGCCAGGTAACACTTACAGTGTGAACAGGAGCAGTTTATGGTTATGATGTGTTACCATGACAATACAACTCAGCTGCTGCTTTGTCCAGCGCATGTCTTCGTCGATGCCGTTGCAGTGGAAAGGGGCTCCGCAAGTTCAAGGTCCTTGGAATACACATTGAGTGGGGGGGGGACACACGCCATGACGCCTGTGAGGGGAAAAAAAGCTTCAACAGAGACTGGTTTCATGAGTGGGCCCCCGCAATCCTCAGGATCTACCACAACAGCTCCATTTAAAGCGTTCTGTCAGGGTGTTTCACTGCATGGTATGGGAACTGCACCGCCCACGGACAGAAAAACGGGTGGTGCGGTCGGGCAATCGTAATAATAGTAATTATCGTACAGCTTCCCATCGCACCAGGAGCTGTACGAATAGCGGTGTGTAGTCAAAGCTCACCTTATCATCAATGACAGACAAATTGCTCACACACCTACAGTCACAGCCAGGCCACGAGGCCTACTGTAGCATCGTACAGCTTCCCTCGCACCACTACAGTGACCACAGCCAGGCCAGGAGGCCTACAGTGACCACAGCCAGGCCAGGAGGCCTACAGTGACCACAGTCAGGCCAGGAGGCCTACAGTGACCACAGCCAGGCCAGGAGGCCTACTGTGACCACAGCCAGGCCAGGAGGCCTACAGTGACCACAGTTAGGCCAGGAGGCCTACAGTGACCACAGCCAGGCCAGGAGGCCTACTGTGACCACAGCCAGGCCAGGAGGCCTACTGTGACCACAGCCAGGCCAGGAGGCCTACAGTGACCACAGCCAGGAGGCCTACAGTGACCACAGCCAGGAGGCCTACAGTGACCACAGCCAGGAGGCCTACAGTGACCACAGCCAGGAGGCCTACTGTGACCACAGCCAGGCCAGGAGGCCTACAGTGACCACAGCCAGGAGGCCTACTGTGACCACAGCCAGGCCAGGAGGCCTACTGTGACCACAGCCAGGCCAGGAGGCCTACTGTGACCACAGCCAGGCCAGGAGGCCTACTGTGACCACAGCCAGGAGGCCTACAGTGACCACAGCCAGGCCAGGAGGCCTACAGTGACCACAGCCAGGCCAGGAGGCCTACTGTGACCACAGCCAGGAGGCCTACAGTGACCACAGCCAGGAGGCCTACTGTGACCACAGCCAGGAGGCCTACTGTGACCACAGCCAGGCCAGGAGGCCTACAGTGACCACAGCCAGGCCAGGAGGCCTACAGTGACCACAGCCAGGCCAGGAGGCCTACTGTGACCACAGCCAGGAGGCCTACAGTGACCACAGCCAGGAGGCCTACTGTGACCACAGCCAGGAGGCCTACAGTGACCACAGCCAGGCCAGGAGGCCTACTGTGACCACAGCCAGGCCAGGAGGCCTACAGTGACCACAGCCAGGCCAGGAGGCCTACTGTGACCACAGCCAGGCCAGGAGGCCTACTGTGACCACAGCCAGGAGGCCTACAGTGACCACAGCCAGGAGGCCTACAGTGACCACAGCCAGGCCAGGAGGCCTACAGTGACCACAGCCAGGAGGCCTACAGTGACCACAGCCAGGAGGCCTACAGTGACCACAGCCAGGAGGCCTACAGTGACCACAGCCAGGAGGCCTACTGTGACCACAGCCAGGAGGCCTACAGTGACCACAGCCAGGAGGCCTACAGTGACCACAGCCAGGAGGCCTACAGTGACCACAGCCAGGAGGCCTACTGTGACCACAGCCAGGCCAGGAGGCCTACTGTAGTATCAAGGGTAAGACCACCAGGTTTCTGAGCTTCCACTTGGCATACCATCTTACTTGTAGAGCATTCACCCAATGCTCGCTCTGTATGTGCCTCGTCAGCCACGGTAGTTGTGATGGCGTACCACGCATGCGCAAGCCGGTTATTATTATTACACTGCTGTGTTGTTGCTATACTAAGAGTCTATGACTGAGAGCTGTACAGTGTTCAATAAATGGAACTTGGTTTATAAAGTTACCAGTATTCCTAGGTCATTCTACAATACTGTTGAACAATGCCTGGTCACCAGGCTGGCCTGTCAACGGAAATACTTAACTTTGAAACGGACTGTTTTCCTGCGTTCATAAGAATATGTTCCTCTACTTAACTTTCCCTGTGGGCCTACCATGTGGATTTCTTCAGTGACAGTTCAGAGTTAGTGTTGTTGAAGTGTCCTTGAGCAAGACGCTGAACCCCTAATTGCTCCCGATGTGCAGGTTGGTGCCTTGCATGGTTTCCCCCGCCATCGATGTATGAATGTGTGTATGAATGGGTGAATGTAGTGCACAATCTATGTAAAGTGCTTTGGATAAAAGCACTATTATATATAAATGCACCATTTACCAATGTTGCACCTAATATCTAATCTCAAAGTACATATATGTGGACTATACCGATGTGTTGCTACCACTTGTACACCTTCTGTTTTGTACATTACTACTGTTTAGATTGTTTTCTCCTGCTCCTTCACCCTGTCCCTCCTTTTTCTGCTGCTCCCTTTCTGAAAAAGAACAAATTGATGGAGCTTGTGCACAAACACTTTTCACCCACTTCTTTACAAATGCAAACCTGCGATGTGACAAATGCATTCTTGAGCTTTGAACACCCCTCCCTATCGCTCACTCATACGCAAGCACGCATGCACCGCCACGCACATAAGCACGCATGCACCGCCACGCACATAAGCACGCATGCACCGCCACGCACATAAGCACGCATGCACTGCCACGCACATAAGCACGCATGCACTGCCACGCACATAAGCACGCATGCACTGCCACGCACATAAGCATATGAGTAACTCAGCGGTGAGCCTCACCATCTTGCACATGTTAATTCCATGCTGCTATAAACATAAACACATTATACATAAGGTCACTGATAGGACCCGTATCTGGTTTATACATACTGTAAAGTGCATAGTTTAAAAGATCAATGTTCATATTAGCAATACAATGTTATTATTATTAATACATCTATGTTTCTATTTAGTATATAGAAACACAGATGGATCAATCGTTTTAAAACGATGTAGAGTCGAGACCTGTCCTCTCCTGTCCTGTCCTTTACTTTCTCTTTAGCACTTTTATTACATTTTCTTCATTCACTTCTTTTTTTAGCACTGCACTGTAACTTGTTAACTTTAGTCGTATTAAGCTGTCTTATTTACAAAGAAATAGCTTACCTGTACATTCTCTTAACTCTTTAATATATTAGTTTTATTTAAATGTGTTTAACAGTCCTTAATCTCTCTATTCCCGCGCTGTCCTATCGTCTCCTACTAATGCACAGAATTACTGTACGCATATTCACATGATGATTGTTCTCTGATGCCATGAGACGAGAGAGAATATTGATGGGCAGAGCGAGAGAGAAAAAGTGAAGGAACTGTGGGAACAGAGACGGAGAGAGAAAGAACAACTGTGACAGGCCATCAGAATGTTCCACTCATGTTCACTAGTGCACTAGTGCATTTCCATACTTCAAACCTTTTCATATCAAGGTCTATTTGAGCCACGGACCACCATGACCAGATTGACTGAGGGGCTGCCATTGGACTTTTGTCATTTTCGTTTTTTTCATGTCATATGAAAGCAGTGAATCATAGCTTCAACTTGACATATTGTTGGTGGTTCAGTTTGCACCCACCGGTTTTGGAGATATGGTTGGCTTATACTAGAGTAATGTCTTGCAGAAAACAGCGAGTTTAGAAAACAGGCTTGAAAGGTTCACTTCTGTGGACATTACACCTAGCTACATGTTAAAGCATTTATTTCATATATGAGATTTAGCCTTGCAGACCCAAAACTAAATGTCCACATGTCCATGCTGTATTGATGTTGGTATCATAGGAGAGATAACAGGCAAACGTTGATCAAAATAACAATTCTTCTTCTACATTCTCTAATTGTGTAGACTTCTTGTAAATTAAATAATGTAGATGTTGGCCTGGGCCGTGGCTCAGCAGTCCAGGCACCTTGGCCGGTAGTTTGAGTCTGGCAGTGTGCCGCGGGTTCGACTCTCGATTCCAACGGCCCTTACTGCATGTCACTCCCCCATCTCTCTCCTCCATTTCCTGTCAGCCTACTGTCTGTCCCTCTATAAAAAATATAAGATAAAGGCAAAAGCCCCCAAAAAAACATGGGCCTGTATGAGTCCATTTGGTTTCATTTTACGTTCTCAGGAGTTAAAGATCTATAAGGGTCCATTTGGTTACCATTACCAACTCTCCATCATTTAGCTGGTTGAAAACAACTGCTATAGATCTATCATTTTCTACTTTACGACTTAACTTAACGTACTCCTATCCTTTCCTCTAGTGCCCATTCTCTCTCTCTCTCACTTCTCAGCAATAACTCCAAGCCTCACCACACCCCCTAATAATGGCTCCCTTTCTACTCTCTGTCTCGTCTTGTTACCACCCTGACTGTTCCTCGCTAGATAAGAGATTGCACATCAAAGCACTTGATGTATAATGCAAACAGAAAACGCCCTTCTTCAGACTGACGAGAGAAACACAAAGACGCAGCTGGACGAAGACAAACAGACATCAGAAGAACGAGACAGTGAGAAGCAGCTGCTGCTGCGAGGAGAGGCGAGGGAGAGGATGACAGATAAACAGAGGAGGGAGACGACAGCACCGAAAGACAGAGAGAGGCAGAGAATAACCCATTTTGGGCGGGAATCCCTTTTGGTGTTAGCATTATGTTATGCTTTAGCTATTGAAAAATAGCAGATCTACAAGCTCATAGCGCGCCACCGAGTGGCTTGTAGGTCTGCTATTTTTGAAAAATCGAAGAACCACTGACATAGAAACATAGCTTTTTCAGAAAACTGTCAGGATATAGAAGACATTTTTAGAATCTGATCTCAGGTCAAAATGGAATAAGAGAGAGAATCAGACATGGTATAGGCGAGACAGTGTGAATGTAGCAGAGCAGGCAAGCTTTCTCAAAGCTTTTCAGTTCCAGACCCAAAAGAGAAATTAGTCGTGTCCCCGGGCCACAAAGGCGCGATTCATACTCCTATTTTAGAGCCGAATAAAAGTCGGTTCGGCTCTGTAGAGCCTACAATGAGCCTAAAATTTCTGAAGAGCCGAAATAATTTCGGCACTACAGTGGTAAAATAGGAGTATGAATCGTCCCAAACTTTACATTATCGATTAAGTACTTAACCACACGGACACTTATACATCCTTATGCTGGGGTTAGGGTTAAAATAGCAGATCTGCAAGCTCAACACAACACATTTTGTTGCGACTATAAATTAATTACGTGAGGCACTCATGGCGAGTAGGGTCATGTTAAGGCGTTTGATATTGCCATAAGACAGCCTCGCTGTGCTTCATGTTTGGAATCTCTCCGGTGTCTAGACAGTAGACACGGCTGCTAGGGCCCCGCCCACACCGTTTCTGTTGCTCCACATAGCCATTTTAGCTTCTGTATTAGCCGCGGCCTTTGCACACACTTCTCTCTGAAACTACGGCGCTGTCCGCGGTTTTGAAAAGATCCATCGGCGAAATCGCCGATGTTCGGAGGTCATTTCTGATTATCCGGTATGATCGCGATTGGAACATTATTGGCGTTTCCTGGATCAAGGATGGACGTTGGCAGAGGCAAGGAAGCAACCAGGTGCTCAGGAGGTGTGCAGGTATACAACCAGGTGCTCAGGAGGTGTGCAGGTATACAACCAGGTGCTCAGGAGGTGTGCAGGTATACAACCAGGTGCTCAGGAGGTGTGCAGGTATACAACCAGGTGCTCAGGAGGTGTGCAGGTATACAACCAGGTGCTCAGGAGGTGTGCAGGTATACAACCAGGTGCTCAGGAGGTGTGCAGGTATACAACCAGGTGCTCAGGAGGTGTGCAGGTATACAACCAGGTGCTCAGGAGGTGTGCAGGTATACAACCAGGTGCTCAGGAGGTGTGCAGGTATACAACCAGGTGCTCAGGAGGTGTGCAGGTATACAACCAGGTGCTCAGGAGGTGTGCAGGTATACAACCAGGTGCTCAGGAGGTGTGCAGGTATACAACCAGGTGCTCAGGAGGTGTGCAGGTATACAACCAGGTGCTCAGGAGGTGTGCAGGTATACAACCAGGTGCTCAGGAGGTGTGCAGGTATACAACCAGGTGCTCAGGAGGTGTGCAGGTATACAACCAGGTGCTCAGGAGGTGTGCAGGTATACAACCAGGTGCTCAGGAGGTGTGCAGGTATACAACCAGGTGCTCAGGAGGTGTGCAGGTATACAACCAGGTGCTCAGGAGGTGTGCAGGTATAAGCGGAGATCCGGCCACACTTTGGGCGGGAACCCCTTTTGGTGTTTTAAACATTCTTATAATTTAGCTATTGAAAAATAGCAGATCTACAAGCTCGTAGCGCGCCACCAAGTGGCGCGCTACGAGCTTGTAGTTCTGCTATTTTTGAATAAACGTGAAAATATTTATTTCAGAAAACTGGAGGATTTAGAAGACGTTTTTTTTAAATTTCGAGGGCAGGCCTAAATGGGTTAAAGGTTAAAACATTTTTCAAATGTTTTTGTGGCTTTCGCCTTTATTTTATATATTTTATGGAGGGACAGACAGTAGGCTGACAGGAAATGGGGAGAGAGATGGGGGAAGACATGCATTAAAGGCCGTCGGGATCGGGAGTCGAACCCGCAGCACACTGCCAGACTGGATTACCAGCCAAGGTGCCTGGACCACTGAGCCATGGCCCAGGCCGAAAAGGAGGAAAACTTTATTCAACCGAATAAAGTTTCGACCTATACGGTCGCAGGGCCTGATGAAGACCGTATAGGTCGAAACTTGTCGGTTGAATAAAGTTTTCCTCCTTTTTAACCTTTAAGTGTGCCCGGATCTCCGCTTTGTTCTAAGGATGGACGTTGCCTTATAGCTCGCTAGCATTGGCCCTATTACTGTTAGCATCCAAGATGGCGACAACCAGGACGGCTTCACAGTAAAACATGCCTCTGATCACGTGGCACGCACTCAAGCACTATAGCTATCCTGTCCACCAGGTGGAAAGAAGATAGGAAGGAAAATTAATATTTACTAGTCGTGACCCATAAAAATGTAACTGCGACCGTATGTTTGGGAAACACAGTAACAGAGAGACAGATGTCAGGTGACTGCAGAGAGACATAGTGCTTCCAGACAGGTGACTATAAAGTAAACATCTCGCACACGCGTGCACACGTACGTGCACGCACGCGCACACTCACGCTCACATGTATAAAGAGCTGTCACATTGGTGGATGGATGCTCTTGTTCCTGTGTGAGTGACACCTGGGACCGGCAGCCTCGGCTTAATCCATTTTGGGCGGGAACCCCTTTTGGTGTTTTTTAAAGCATTATGTTATACTTTAGCTATTGAAAAATAGCAGATCTACAAGCTCATAGCGCGGCACCGAGTGCCACGCTATGAACTTGTAGGTCTGCTATTTTTGAAAAATCATGAAAATGTGCCTCAAATCTTTGAATATATATTCAATATTCAATATTGTTAACTCAAATCTTTACTTCTGGAGGGTCCCTGGAACAACATATTTTCAGATGGGGGTCGACGGCCAATTACATATAATTTTTGGGGTCCTTGACATGAAATATTGAGAACCACTGATATAGAAACAGGAAAAAAAGACATTTTAAAAAGACATTTTTTTAAATGTCGACGTCGGGCCTAAATGGGTTAAACCCAATTTGTTGTGTTGTTGGAGCAGGAGGCAGCCTCCATTAAAAGTGGATGTCAGGCTAGCGGGGGCCGCAGCGATCGATAGCAGATGTCTGTGTGTACACTCTGAGGTCCCTGGGAAAGAAAGAACGAGAGCACTTTCATAACTGGATATTCAGAGACCGCAGCACACACACACTGTGGCAGCCAGGCAGCCCACCGGCGGTTGTGGAAGTACATTTCCTTAAAGGAGCATTCAGTGATTTGGGTGATTTGGAAAAAAACCCGGTCCACCCGGTAACAAGATGTGCACATGCACACGCTGTACAGTGGGGGAAGTACAACAGACCAACAGCACGCGCACCAATGCCAGCCACACTCGATCATGATTGGAGGAAGGCACCTCTCATCCTGATTGGATGAAAGCTTTGCCACCCAAAGCCCAAACCAAAACTAGGGTTTTTTGACCCCAGGGGCTCACTGGGGACAGGGAGGAACTCCTTATATGGTCAGCACACTTTATAGTAGGGAGGATTATCCAAAAAATAAGAAAAAATAAGTGATACAGTAGTTGAATTAAGTGAAATCACTGAATGTACCTTTAAGTAACGTACTTAAGTACAATGTTGAGGTATTTGCAGTTTACTTACTTGGTATTTCCAATTCCCAATACTTTTACTTTTACTTCTACTCCGCTACATCTCCGATCCAAGTATTGTAGGCTACTTTTACTCCACTACATTAATTTGAAAACTTTAGTTACTATAGTTCCTTTGTAGATTTGGATTATTATTACAATATAAAAAATAACGGTAGTGGGTCGCACACACTACCGTTATTTTTTGTTAATGTTAATGTTAAAGGTATATTCAGTGATTTGACTTAATTCAAATATCACATATTTTTTCTTTTTTGTTGGGATAATCCTCCCTACTATAGAGTGTGCTGACCATATAAGGAAATCCTCCCTGTCCCCAGTGAGCCCCTGGGGTCAAAAAACCCTAGTTTCAGTTTTGGTGGCGGGTGGCAAAACCTTCATCCAATCAGGATGAGAGGGGCCTTCCTCCAATCATGATCGAGTGGGGGCGGGCCTTGGTGCACATGCTGTTGGCTTGTTGCACTTCCCCCCACTGTAGAGCGTGCATGTGCACATTTTGTTACCGGGGCGGACTGGGTGGTTTTCCAAATCACCCAAATCACTGAATGCTCCTTTAATGTTTTGAACGGGTAGCGCACCTACAGTCAGAGCGCGGTGGTCACATGAAGAGATTATTATTACAAAACATACAGTAACCACTTCAGTCCTATATACATTTCGGCAAAAAAACCTCTTTTGAAAATAGACGATCTTACAAGTTCACAATGTGTCGCGTTATTATTAGAGTATTTCTATATTGCAGTATTGATATACTTTTACTTGAGTAAGAAATGTCAGTACTTTTTTTCCACCACAGTCCACCGGTAGAGGACATGTGCACAGAACAGTAGACAGGCGTTTGTTGCCCTGAGCCCCAAATGGGACTAGGGAATAGTTATATTGCATTATTTGTATGTCACTTATTTTTTGTGTGTTGTGTGTTTTTGAGGCCCCCGTGCTTTATTACATTTGGTTCCTTTCATGATTTCTTCTCTGTTTTGGTTTATTGGTGATTTATTGGTGGCTTTTAAACCTGGGTTTTATTGTTTTATATTTTTTGTTTTTGATGTTTAACACATTTTGGGTGGGAACCCCTTTTGGTGTTTTAAGCATTATGTTATACTTTAGCTATTGAAAAAAATAGCAGATCTACAAGCTCATAGCGCGGCACCGAGTGCCGCGCTACGAGCTTGTAGGTCTGCTATTTTTGAAAAATCGTGAAAATGTGGCACAAATCTTTGAATATATATTCTTTCAATGCGAACGTTTTTAACTCAAATCTTTGCTTCTGGGGAACAACATATTTTCAAATGGGGGTCGGTGACCAATTACATATGATTTTTTGGGTCCTTTGCATGAAATATTGAGCACCACTGATATAGAAACATGAGGTATCTCAGAAAACTCTCAGGATTTCGAAGACATTTCTTTTCGACGTCAGGCCTAAATGGGTTAATGCGTTGAGCTTGGTAAACCCTGTTAGTTTTAGATGATGCATCTGTGATTTATAACAATAATAATACAAGTGTTATGAATGTACTGTACGAAGTATGTGGACACCGCTCCACGCGTCCCAGACAGTGTTGTTTTCGTCGACTAAAACTAAGACGAAAAGTGTTCGTCGACTACCTTTTTCCACTGACGAAAACTAAATGGAAACTAAATGAAAACTAAGCTATGATGACTAAAACTAAGAGTAAATATATTGACAATTTTGTCAACAAATAAAAACTAGACTAAAATGTTAGGAAAGGACTAGTGGACAAGAGATCCAGTATATGTCAGTTTACACTTGCTTGCATGCTTAAAATAGCCGATCTACAAGCTCACAATGTGTCGCGTTGCGACACGTTGTGAGCTTGTAGATCGGCTATTTTCAGCAAGTGTTAAATCAGTCATTAAGACTGCATCAAGGCCCGCCAAAACACATTTTAGTCGACTAAATCAACTGTAGATTTAGTGGACCAAAATCTCATGACATTTAGTCGACTAAAACAAGACTAACGCTAAAACATTCCAGGTGACTAAAATGTGACTAAAACGAAATGAAAACTATTCAAGAGACTATGACTAAAACTAAAATCAAATTTTGCTGTCAAAAACAACACTGGTCCCAGACTATTCTTCCATCTTGGCCCCAAAACTATGGATATGAACTCCCCATTGCAATTAGAATGGCAGACTCACTCCCAATATTCTGCAGTCTTAAAACTCACCTCTTCAGACTCCACCTTAGCCCGTAGCACTTACAACCTAGTCCTAGCCTTGACAACCTTGTAGGCATATGCAAAGGCTAAAATATGTAATTTAGATTTTATACTATTCATTCTATATGCTTATGGTTTCATTGTACAGATATTCTACTGTTAGACGGATGTTAGGTTCTTAGCTTCCTTACGATCCGTGATTACTTTTTCTACATGTATTTGATGTACCTTGTGTTGAGCATCTCCTCGCCAAGGGCGACTGTGGCTCAGGAGGTAGAGCAGGTCGTCCAATGATCCATGGGTCGGCGGTTCGAATCCCGGCTCCTCCTGTCTACATGTCGAAGTGTCCTTGGGCAAGACACTGAACCCCAAATTGCTCCCGATGTGCTGGTTGGTACCTTGCATGGCTTCCGCCGCAATCGGTGTATGAATGTGTGTGTGAATGGGTGAATGTAATGCACAATCTATGTAAAGCGCCTTGGATAAAGGCGCTATATAAATGCACCATGTACCATTTTTTATTTTAAATGCCTAAATTGTAAATTGTTGGTTCCTGGTTCAAAAGCAGACCTTGAGTCAACCTTGAGAGATACTGGCAGAGATTCAAGTATACTGTAACAACTTATTTTCTGGAAAGTGTGTTTTTGTTATTGGCATGGCTTTGTATGTGCACTGTGCAGCAGCCCTGTGGTCAGGGTTGGGAAGGTTATTCTCAACGTGTAATCTGTTACTCTCTAACCCTGCCCAAAGTGCCCATAGCCATCCTTGACAAGAGCCAAATACATATTCTGGAAGATTTATTCGTTGTTTTATACTTGGGGCCTTCCTTCATTTATCAACGCATGCTTCCGTCAGCCATACAGACAGTTTGGCCTGGTTATGTAACTTTATGTTATGGCTTCCCTGTTGCTGGAATTGTTCTGGATCGCAATGTTGGCTGCAAATCCATACCGTAGAAAAAGCCTGAATAATGTTGGCAAGAGGAGATGCTCAACTTGCGACATATTAATCAGTATCGGCCGATATTTGCCGTTATCGGTCAATATCAGAATGGGCAAATAAAACTGACATTAACCGATGGCAGTAGCCGATATGTAACTGTTGTGATAAGCCATTTTGGGCAGGAACCCCTTTTGGTGTTTTAAACATTATGTTATAATTTAGCTATTGAAAAATAGCAGATCTACAAGCTCATAGCGAGCTTGTAGGTCTGCTATTTTTGATGTAAAAATGTGGCGCAAATCTTTGAATATATATTCTTTCAAAGTGAATGGTTTTAACTCAGGTCTTAAGCAGCCATACATTTTGTGTTGGCTATGTTAGTTTGTTGGTTATCTGCAGTCTACCAAGCTGTAGATTCTGAACATGTATGTCTTCTTGTATTGCAGATGTATTTGTTTCCCTGGCACAAAAGGGGGGAAATAAAAACAACCAAAACTAAAACATATATCAGTAGGCTATCAGTATCGGTTAGCCAAGATTTTCCATATTGGTGCATCCCTATTCTAAATAATAACCAGATTTGAAACACTGGTAGGAATTCATGGCCTCAGCTGTCAGCCACTGAAAAATAAAATGGGTTTATTTCTATCTTTCTTTCTTTCTTTCTTTCTTTCTTTCGGGCGTCGTTTATGTCAAACGGTTCATTTTCAGGATATACACATACTTACAGTATAACCGATGTTAATTTGACGAATAGCGAAATGTTCACTTTCACATACTGTGAGCTTATAGATCGCCTGTTTTCTTTATACTTTTGCTCTTGTATGACGCAGTAGGCCACTAATTCACGGTTGGAAAAAATACAACATATAAAAAGTTGAAATATGGAGTATGAACTTTTTGTGTGTATTTGGTACACAGTGAAGCTGACTAACTTCTGTTGGGTCAGAAGACTCAGAACTATGTGGTGAAGGTCAGTTGGTACGCCTTCCTTCCAACTCTGAATCCCAAGCCTCTGTTAAGAGATGAAGAATCGCTCTATTTACTTTGTAAGACCCACCGTTCAGCCGGCTTTAAGAGAAATCAATGTATGTCAGCCCCCAGTCTCTGACATCGTGACCTAGAAATGACTGCTCTACTATACCACAGGCTCTTCTCTCTCGTGTGTGTGTGTGTGTGTGTGTGTGTGTGTGTGTGTGTGTGTGTGTGTGTGTGTGTGTGTGTGTGTGTGTGTGTGTGTGTGTGTGTGTGTGTGTGTGTGTGTGTGTGTGTGTGTGTGTGTGTGTGTGTGTGTGTGTGTGTGTGCGTGTGTGCGTGCATGCATGTCTGTAGTCTATTTCACCTGATGTCTGTGTAAACGTGTGTGTTCTATAATGTGTGACAGTAAGATAAAGCAAAATGGATAGCCTGTGTTTTAACCCATTCTGTGCGGGAACCCCGTTTGGTGTTTTAAAGCATTATGTTATACTTTAGCTATTACATAGGTTTTTCAAGAAAACTATCAGGATTTAGAAGACAAATCGGCCTCAGTCCAAAATGGGTTAAGGGCAATAATTCATATGGTATTGTTGTATTATTTTTTTCTGTGACCTGTTTATAACACAAAAAAAGAACTATCCAGAGGACAAAGCAAATGTTTTATACATGGCCTTGTTTCACTAGCCCAGTGTTACCTTAAAAACCTTAAAACCTTAAAAACATGTGGAGGTCATGAATCCAATTTCAAATATATATTTTCCTCCAAATTAGTTTCTCACGATTATTATTCAAGAGATGTTATTTACCAAAATGTCAAGTTGAATAGAAACGGCTTACAAGTACAGCCTTGAACTTTTTTTTTTTTTTTGTTCTATCTGTTTAGTTTAATGGTATTTATTTTTATATACAAAGCAGACACCACTCCCAGTCCCATACACAAACTATACAACAAAATAACAGAAAGGAGCTCTCACAAAGCTAGCTGCTCCCACCCCACCGCTTCAACCGGACGCAGTTTTGACTTAATTATTTACCGTTGTCCGTTTGTGGCTCCTCTTCCCTTCTTTGGAGACCAAAGTATACTATTGCTGTTGTTGTTGTTGTTTAACCAATGACCGCAGAGACGCCTCCCCCTGGCCAGCCGGGGCGCCTGATGGAGGGGAAAGGAACTGGTTGGAATAACGTGTTCCTTCCACGCGCTACGTCCAACCAGGGAAACTACCCCCTGTCAGGTGTAAAGGAGCAACTTGGACACTCAGGCATGAAGGAAGCATGAGTTCATGTCCGTTGCTCTCCCCAGGTTGGCGGAGGGCGTGTAGAGCCCAGGATCACATTAGATAATTGACACAGGGGTGAAAAATGGGTTACAAAATTGTGGGATAAAAATTATATAAAACAAAAAAACAATGACCACAGTGAGTGTCACCGCTGACCACCAAGATGTTATCATCAGAAGCCCGGCCCATCCAAAGTGTACTACACTCAGTTATACTGTACAATAACTGCCAACAGACTGAAAGGCTAAACAATGAAAGCTATATTTAAAATGTGACGGTTGTTGCTGTGTCCCTGTGCACATGTTAACGTGTTCAATGCTTTGTACGGTATTTTCTAAGATACTCTCTCTCTCTTTCTCTCTGTCTGTGTGTGTCTCCCTATAGGAACCTGCTATATAGCCTTCCAGGAAAGACTCCCCAATTCTCCATCCTGAGATTCTCAGAAACGCTCCAAATCAACAGGAACAAGGATGTGCTTCACCACAGCTCTGTGAACCAATCGCTGTCTCTCATCGTCAGAGCCATCCGGTCTGCTGAGAAGCTTGTTAACTTTGGCCTGGACTTGTTCGAGAACTACCCAGGTGGCACAGAATAATCTTGGACGTTGTTAATGACCCATGTTAATTACCATGGATACGCTCTCGACAATAACCATTACGGGCAAAATGCAATCAAATTGAAATCAGTGAGGAAAACGAAATTGTTCTCTGCCTATGACACAGTATGTCAAGGTTCAAAGACTACCTGCCCCTCTTACTGATTATTGAGAGACCATTTAATGCTATAAAGCAATGGTAAATTACAAGTATTATTTCTGTACTGGAGCCTCAATATTGCATCAGATGCTGTGTTCATAGTGTATGCACACACAGTGATGCATTACTATTGATGAAGCATTGCATTGAATTGTACATTTTGCCATACAGGCCAAAAAGGTAAGGTCAGTTTTAAACTGAATTCCCCTTTCTGAATAGATCAAAGTGAAAGTAAATGTATACCACACAGTCTCGGCTCTTTCATGGACTAGAAAGCAGTAAAAAATAAAAAAAACAGGTCATTTTAAACTCACCGTCCTCAGATGATATGCATACTGTTTTAGATAATTATGCTAATTATTATGCAATGTGTTGATATTCTTACTGGTATCTTTATTTGACTTTTATAATTACATGTGTACTGTACTCCAGAGCAGTGGGTACTTGAGGTAGCTTGCCGTTTCTGGTTTATTTCCCATGATCCTCCTGGCCTTGACCAAGACACTGAACCTCTCCCAGTGAGCAGGTTGATGCTTTGCATGTTTGCCTCCACTATATCGCTGTGTGAGTGAATGGGTGAATGTAATGCACACTGTGAAGCGCCTTGGATAAAGGTGCTATGGTATGGCCTGGTCAGCCTGCAATGACATGCATAAGATCATGGTCATCCCGATAGTAAGATGTTCAAAGTACAAATATTTAGGACGACCGTCGAGCCGATTCTACTCTATGGCTCCGAGACATGGACACTTTCAAAGAAATTAGAGAAACGGTTGGATGGCACTTACACCCGCCTTCTAATGAGAGCGCAAAATCTGTCTTGGTAGAGCCACCCATCGACTAATCCAATATACGGCAACCTTCCCCGTGTTTCTTCACTAGTCCGATCCAGAAGAATTAACACAGTTTTCCGACCACTGCTACAGAGCTGACCATGAGGTTATATCGTCCCTTCTTCTCTGGAGTCCTGCCTCAAAGCAGACCTGAGGTAGAAAACTGTCATTCCCTGATGTCATCGCTAGGGACACAGGCATCAGCAAGCAGGAACTGGGGATGGCAATGAAGGACCGGAAAGTCTGGCGTGGCATTGTGAAATCCATGATCTCGACCGCGATCGAAAAATGATGATATGATGAAAGGTGCTATAGAAATGGAGACCCTTTACCATTTTAATCATCCCCTATAATTGGTACCACAGGTTATCAAGATGGTGACTTTTATCCTTTTGACCCTCTGGTTTAAGTCATACATACCAACATTGATAAACCTATATATTTTTCACAAAAGGGGTGGCCCAGACCAAGATCGTCTGATAAAGAAAGATTATGACTTTTAGAAATAATTTGATTTCAAGGAGTACACACAGTGCAATGGGTACAATAGTGCAAGACAAAGTTGGTGGCAACCCTAAACTTAATTACTTACACACAGATACTTAGGCAACATTAAGCAGGATAAACATGTCCATCCATCCATCCATCTTCAACCGCTTATCCGTAGTCGGGTCGCGGGGGCAACAGCTCCACCAGAGTGTTCCAGACTTCCCTCTCCAGAGCAACATTAGTGACTTCCTCCTGGGGGATCCCGAGACATTCCAAGGCCAGTGAGTCGATGTGTTTCCTCCAACTGCACCTTGGTCTGCCCCGGGGTCTCCTCCCAGTGGGACAGAATAAATTATGTATCTCTGAAAATGCATGTTTCTTTTCATTTGTGGCCAGAGAGCCAAATTCAACCATCTGTTCTGTATTTGTGTTCCTTTATGGTGGAAAGCTGACGCAAATTACAGTATCACACCTGTAAACAGACCGTTAAATGGTAAGAACTGAGGCAATAAATCACGCAGTAAAATCCTCATTGCTAATTTCACTCAGACCTGTACAGGTTCATTTTTAGGTCAATTTTTACATTTTTTTTTACTGTGCAACCTCAGGAATAACAAAGAACCTTGTCCATGGGTAAGAATGAAGCTCTTGAAAGCGTTACATTTACACAGACTGCTTTGCCAACCCAAGCCCTGTCTTTCTGGTAGTAGTGTGAATGAATGAAACGTTTACTGGGCAGATAGTGATTTGGGTACACAAAAATTAAATTAGTCGAGAATAATTGTAAAGAACTAAAGTGTTTACACAGACCAGTTGGTAAGCACTACAGCACACAGTAGTCCCAGGTGGATGCATTAGGCCCATGCTCTCTTTCTACATTACTCCTACTGCCCCTCTCTGTTCTCTTAATCCACTCCCATTCCTTTCAAATTCACTCCTCTCCAATTCTCCCTTTCATTCCATGTTCTACTCTGTACTCTTCCTAACAGTATTTGTAATATCGTACCTTACTACCTTCTCTTCTGCTCTCTCTCTCTCTCTCTCTCTCTCTCTCTCTATCTCTCTCTCTCTTCTCTCTCTCTCCTCACTCTCTATCTCTCTCTCTTCTCTCTCTCTCTCTCTCTCTCTTCTCTCTCTCTCTCTCTCTCTCTGTCTCTCTCTCTCTCTCTCTCTCTCTATCTCTCTCTCTCTTCTCTCTCTCTCCTCACTCTCTATCTCTCTCTCTTCTCTCTCTCTCTCTCTCTCTCTCTCTCTCTCTCTCTCTCTCTCTCCTCTCTCTCTCTTCTCTCTCTCTCTCTCTCTCTCTCTCTCTCTCTCTCTCTCTTTCATCCTTTCTGCTCACTCAATTTATTCTGGTATCTCATCTCCCACTATCCAATCTCCTGTTTGTCATAATAGACAAATTAAGATATACACTTTTCTGGTGTATTTATATAAAACATTTTGTAATGACTAAAGTTTCAACTTGAATATGTTGAAAGGTTTTTACATTTCAAATACTGAATTTGGGGAGATGTCTACAATGTTGACATCACCTATCAGCTCGCTCAATTTATATTGGTATTATCTCCCAATACAGTTTTCAATCTACTGTTTGTCATATTCAGTTCTGGAAATATATTGACTATGCTGACACTTTTTTTTTTTTCAAACTGAAGCAAAGATTCGATATGCAGAAAGACAACAAATTTCAGGAATCAAAAGTTTCATAAAGCTTTAATTCATGTGCCTTCGCAGGAGATCACAAACATGCTTTAATTATGAACATTTAAAACGTGCAGGTAACCCAAACATTGTGCTCAGCGTATACAAAGAAGCAATTTAATGACACAGCCTGTGTCACACAGCCCTCTGTTGAAACACTGTCACCCTAACCTGCTGCCTTTGTTTATGTTAGGATCAGTTCTCACTTTATACTGTAGTGACTGTTTTATGTTTGTAATCTCAGTTTGACTTACACAGCTTTTAATATTAGCTCTGCATCACATGGTTCTCAAAGTGGGGTCTGGGGGACCCCTAGGGGTACTTGAGGGAGTTCCAGGGGGTCCCTATAGCTAAATTAGAGATAGTTAGGAACCAAATGGACCCAAATGGAGAGTCTGTGACTCTGAGAGTGTACAAATGGAACCAAATTAACCCATTCCATTTTAGCCTACATTGTAGCATTAGGCCTATAAATGCCCATTGCACAAGAGTCTCTACTGTTGTGGCATTGTACAAATCACTGTGATATCTGTTGGTCTGCAAGAACACATTTTAATTCATTGCATGTCTACGTTCACTGTCTTGTTTTTATTGTAGGAATGCAAGTTTAGAATGTGTTATTCGTTGCTTTGGGCATTGAAATGACTTTAGTGTCTCTTATACTTGTACTGTACATGGATTGCATGAGTATTCTCATGCAACCTGTCAGGGTATATGTCCCCTAGCTCAGGGGTTCTCAACGTTCTTGGCTGGGGACCCCCGGAAATGCTTTGGCCGTGTCTCGCGACACACACCCGCCCCCCTCCCCACCCCCAATACAAACTGACTGCAAAAATAACCTTAATAATAGAGAAAATATATCATAAGTAAATACTGAAACCAGATATAATCATTAAGGAAAGTTTATGCATGTACTATGTGTACTATGTAAACTCTTAATTTCCATTTTCCAGCCATTCACTTGCAAAAAAAAATATATAATTTGGGGACCACCAAAATAATTTGGCGACCCCCCTGAGGGGTCGCGACCCACGGGTTGAGTACCCCTGCCCTAGCTGTTTAATGGCTAAACGAAGCATGAACAATGGAACTCTTAACTACTGTACTTCTTCACAAAACACTAGGATTAGAGAAAAGTATTTGTATAGATTAGATAGAACTTGTGGGGTGCATAGACTAGTCAGTTTAGACTAGTTTAGACATGGGTTAAGGTTAGGTTTAGGTGTACTGCCCCGTGGGAGGTTAGGGTTAGGGTGAGGGTTTGAGATAGGTTGTAGTTGTAGGACTAATTGTCCGGGCTATGAGCTATACTGTTGTGTATTTAATTGTACTGTATTTATGTTGAAGCTATGAACAATCACTGGAACGATATGCTGTACTATCCAAATCTGCATGTACAAAACAAAAAAACTAACATTTGGATAATACTGGAAAATGATGTTGAAACTTGCACTAAAGCATTTGTTTTATGAATTTATACTAGCCTACTCTATTAAAGATGGAGTGCCACAATTTTTGTATTTTTCCAGTTTTTCATGTGTCTATGAGGTGACAGTACTTCATTAGACACCCTGGAGTCGTTTGTATGTGCAATGGTGTATTAACTTTGTATTTAGGGTTTCTTCCTGGAGGCTGAACCCTTGACAGTCAAACGGGCCAATTAAATAAACAGTAATATAGTGACATCACATTATCAGCCCCTCCCCTAACCCCTCCCCCTTTATCATACAACTACAGCTGTGGGTGCGGCTTCAGTTCAGGTGGATCACCACCCACCAGGCAAACCAGGCATACTTAATGAACTGGTGGGCGTGTCCACATAAAAGCATGACTTTAACAAATACTGTACACTTTTTGGAAAAATGTCTTCCTCCTTATATTATAATAATACCTGATGATCTTGTTTTAGGGTGGGAAAAAATCGTGGCACTCTACTGTACTGTACTTTCAATCATTATGAGCTGTCCATATCTAAAGGTCTGTCTTTTTTTGGGCATGATGCAATTCAGTACAGTCTGAAATTACAGAATCAGAATTCTGAATTACAGTTAACCCAATAAAATGTGTTTTACTTAGCCTATATACAAAGGAGATAAATGAACAAATCATTTCTCTTACCCTGGACTTATCCCTTATCGCACCTTATTTTATGTGTTAATCTACCAAAGGTTGTACTGTCTGCAATCTCTTTCCCCAGCCTTAATCTCTCCTAGCTTCACTAAACGATCAATTAGGTAGATTAGACTATAATAAGATTGATTGATTGGTTGAGTCGCGGCAGAATTGCTACGTATCTAAAACTATTTATTCAAAGTGCTATAATTAGCTGTGATTAAGAATGCATCTGTTAATTTATTCGGCCTCGGATGAAATACGACTTGCAAAATTCTCAAGGCTGTAAATATAAATTGGTTTGTTTCTTTTTGTTGCGATGCTTGACTAGTGTTATGTAGTGCATCCTGCTGATTCCTTGTCTTTTTCCACTGTCTGAATCTTTTTTTAACATGTTTATAATGTAATAAAAGGCATTTTTCAGCTGAGCCCCTCCCCCATGGGTCTATCTGTCTCACAGAAGGAAATTGACAAAATGGAAGGATATTACCAAACAATCACATTTTTGACATATACAATATGAAGCATATTTTCTTCAGGTTATTACATTTAAGCAATTTTTACCTGAGATCAGATTCTAAAAATGCCTTCTAAATCCTGACAGTTTCCTGAAAAAGCTATGTTTCTAGGTCAGTTGTCAGTCATTTAAAAAAAATGGCAGATCTACAAGCTCGTAGCTTGTGAGCTTGTAGATCTGCTATTTTTCAATAGCTAAAACATAATGCTAACACCAAAAGGGGTTCCCACCCAAAATGGGTTAAGCAATTTATTCCATTTCTACAGTGGGATGATGATGTGGCTTTATGCATTTTTTAGACTATTAGCCAAGATAAGAATGGCATTTGATAATCGTTCATTTATTCTAGGCGTGTTAAATCGTAAAGGCATTAAGAAAAAAGCATCCAATAAAATGTCACATTTTCTTTATCTAGGGCTGCATGGAGTCTAGTCGGACAGGTAAGCCTTTCTGAACAGAATAATTCTCACCAGATGTGCCAAGAGAGTCTGAATCATATATATATATATATATATATCATCTTCCATGCTCAATCTAGTCCCATCATATCATGCGGTTCTGGCCCAGTGTCTCTCTTTCTTAGCTGGGCTTATTTGCATTTTAATGTGTTGAGGTGTGTTTGATGATAAACTCTCATCCGAGAAAACCTGGTCCGCGGGCGCGCGCAACATCCGTCTGTGGGCACGCACGGCGCGCTCCAGTGACGCTGCAGCGGCGGGACACGCTGGAGAGAGAGAGACAGATAGAGATATGAAAATGATGGCGACCGTTGCAGAGGAGATAGTAGCGGCCCAAACAAACCCCTGTCCCGTCCTCCACCACCTCCACGACAACAACAACAGTCCCACCACCACCACTCTGTCCATCAAAATCACGCGGAAAAACCAGGATAGACCCTGGAAACTGAGGGTTATTTACCTGCAGTGCTGTGAGTACCGATACATCACGCACGACGTTAAAAGAAAAACGGCACCACCACCACCACCACCGCTGTGTGTTTATGTTGTTGTTCCATATCCACCACGCTGCTGCTGCCACTCTAGTCTGCAGTCTGTCTGACCGACAGGAATTGAGTTATATCTCGGGGAGTGAGTGATGAATACATGATATATTCGTATGATTCTAGGCTAGCACTTTGAAGTGCAACCGTCTCCTGCTTGCTTGCCGTTTAGGCTGCTGGTGATGATAATGATGGAACTGCACGGGTGGGAGGAGGCGGTCACACAGTGCACACACAGCCCTACAATTCATTTGATTTTTACTAGCCAAGTACCCAATTTACGAAAAAGACCAGCTGTAGGCAAAATAATGGAGAATGAGAAGAGAATGGAGAACAGCTGTAAAACATTATCTAATTAGCCACAGCAACCACAGACCACAGTTTGGTTTAGGAATAATAGCAGTGTTTATTAAATTAGTTAAAGCAGCTATAACATGCATTTTAAAACAGTTTTTTAATATTTAATATCATATTGTCTATGTCCCTCAAACTTATTTCTAATGGTTTGAGCCTCAATCACCACTCTGATATAACCAGCTAGTCCATGGCATTTCTTTACATTTAGCTTCTGAAGCTGTTTTAGCTGCAGTACCACAATGTCCTGAGGTGGTGGGGGTGCTGATTATGCAACTTATTTAATATTTGAGTCATTATAATACTGATGCTATGCTGGATAAACCCAGGCTTGTTTCCATTCCATGCCAGCTTGAAAATCAACAATGGCGGACATTGTAAACAAAGTGGAAATTCAAATTTGGAAGAGAGGGAGGAATTATACAAAGTAGGGTGAAGGCTCATTCATAGTCTGGATTTTCGGTGGTGAGGTGACCACGGAACTACAACATGACGCCATGAGCCGTGGTGAAGAGCAAACCACCGCCACCACCCCTTCTCTCTGTTTTTACTCACCACCGCTCAACGTTATTTCAGCTCCGGTGGTCACCTCACACAGCTGATGGCTACTCACATGGTTATATAGTGCTTGGGGGGGAGCAGTTGGACACATATAGATGCCTTAACAGACGACGTCACACTGATAAGCAACAGCATGTGCACGCTTAGCGGCAGCACAAGAACCCTGCCTCTCAGTCTCATAAGATGCAATGGAAAAGTTCTAACTGCACTCACGTGTAAAAAAAAAAATGCAAATCAAACTTTTAGATGCTGTTTTTCTCCCAGTGTGGAGGAAGAATGATTAGGATTTTCATTGTGATCTCTCGCCCTTGAAATATATAATCCATTGGTTTCTGTTGTGTTTGAACAATAATAGCAATTCAAATCAGTTGTCCTCAACCACACCTCCAGTCGCTGTCATAAGAACGGGAGGTGCACTCATGATTACAGCAGCAGAGCCCATCAAGTATAATTTATGCTTCGCCCCGCGATGGTGTCGCACACGCAGACCTCTACGCTCACAACAGTCGCATCCGCGATGCACTTATACAGTGGTGGAAAGCAACTAAGTAGTCTACATTTACATAAGTGTGAGGTATTTGTACCTTACTTGAATATTTCAAATTTCCAATAACACCTGCCACACCTTTACAAACGACCTCATCAATGAGCGTCACTTAAGTCATTAGATGCATTAGCAGTTAATTGTGAGTGCATGCATGGACTAAATGACAAAAAGATTATGATAATATCGTGTCTAATTATTGGCCTCATATGTCCCCTAGACATGTTGTCTGGTGTTGGGAGGGTGGAGGAGGGAGTACAGAAGAGGAATTGATAAGGGGATGATGAGAGAGTACGGTGCTGATACGAAATGACAGCTTAATTCCTGCGATGATGGGAGGTCTGTCTAGTACAAGTGATGGATTTGAAGGCAGCAGGGAAGTGACCCCTGCTTCAATATAATCATCATTGTGTGGAGATAGAGGCACTGTTCAGCTGTGTTTCATCATTTGTCATCATAATGAGCAGATGTTGACATGCAATATGTTGTTTGGACTCTGATTTCTTTCTGCCTTCTTAACCCATTTTGGGCGGGAACCCCTTTTGGTGTTTTAAGCATTATGTTATAATTTAGCTATTGAAAAATAGCAGATCTACAAGCTACGAGCTTGTAGGGCTGCTATTTTTGAAAAATCTTGAAAATGTGGTGCAAATCTTTGAATATATATATAGTATTCTTTCAGAGCTTTTTAACTCAAATCTTTGCTTCTGGGGGAGTCCCTGGAACTACATATTTTCAGATGGGGGTCGGCGGCCAAATACATGAAAAAGGTTTAGCACCACTGACACACACTGACAAACACAGGTTTTTCAGAAAACTGTCATGATTTACATTTTTTTAATTTCGACGTCAGGCCTAAATGGGTTAACCTTACAAATGAACCCTTCAGACAATCAACATGCAGTAGGCCTACCTGACTGTATCTCTGTATATGTTTTACAACTGAGTATTATTATAAGAGTACGGCCCTATTTTTCCATTTTGACCTGGGAACGATTCTTACAGTTTTCTGAAAAAAAACATGTTTCTATATCTGGTGCGGTGCTCAACCTTTTTCATGTCAAGGACCCCAAACATTATATAAATTTGGCTGCCAACCACCATCTGAAAATATGTTGTTCCAGGGGCCTCCCCAGTAGCAAAGATTTGAGTTAAAAATGTTCGCTCTGAAATAATAATATATTCAAAGATTTGTGCCACATTTTCACGATTTTTCAAAAATAGCAGTCCTACAAGCTCGTAGCGCGCCACTCGGTGGCGCGGTACGAGCTTGTAGATCTGCTATTTTTCAATAGCTAAATTATAACATAATGTTTAAAACACCAACAGGGGTTCCCTCCCAAAATGGATTAAAGGTTTATACTAAAATACAGTGTTTTGGGCAGGTTTGGGCATAGTTGAAGGCAATGTAGGTACATTATGTGCAATCCTACTGTAGTCGGTTCAGTTGATGTATACTGTATTTAAAGGTCATGCATGTAGCAAAGATTCATATTTAATGACAGTAGAGTTTGGTCTTTCGGTTGACATTTATATCAAAATGTGCCTATTACAATGGGGTATGTTGACTGTCCAAATGGTTATTTGTTATGTTCAAACATACAATATACATTTAACATTATAGTGAATAGGATAAATTACCCTAAAACTCATCACCAGCGATCTATTTTGGTATTTGCAGTTATTGGTAGCTTCACAGTCCTACTAGAGCAGGGGTTCTCAACCCGTGGGTCGCCAAATTATTTTAGGGGGTCCCCAAATTATTAAAAAAAAAAAAAAAAAAAAAGATTTTGTTTTTTATTTATTTTTTCACGATTTTTCAAAAATAGCAGACCTACAAGCTCGTAGCGCGCCACTCGGTGGCGCGCTATGAGCTTGTAGATCTGCTATTTTTAAATAGCTAAATTATAACAATGCTTAAAACACCAAAAGGGTTCCCCGCCCAAAATGGTTTAAGGTTATTGTAGCAGTCAATTTATATTGGGGGTCGGGAGGGGGCGGGGCGGGGCGGGGGTCCCGAGACGTTGCCAAAGCATTTTCGGGGGTCCCCGGCCAAAAACGTTGAGAACCCCTGTACTAGAGTAACCATTTTGCCATTGCATAAAGAGTGGTGGTTAACTAACGCTAACGTGGTCATGTTAGGAAGAACAATATCGCATATTTCTGGGAAATCAACATGTCCTGTTCTAAGTAAGGCTCTCCTTCAAGCAGTTCACAAGACACAGCATGTGTATGTCAATCAATCAATCAATCAATCAATCAATCAATCAATCAATCTTTCAGAGTACACTACATGGTCCATAACAATCAACAATACAGGGGTCAAAACAACATTATTAAAAACCAGCAACCAAAACAGTAACACAAACATCTAAAAAACACATACAGACACACTCTCCAGTGTTTCCAGAAGCAGGAGAAGAACTTGATGCTGCTCTTCTTGGGCCAAAGGCATTATGATTTCATTGTTTGAGTCATTCAACCTCGTCATAAAACTGTACATTAGATTCCTGAGAACAGCATCCAGAGGAGGAACACCTACTGTTTACAAACAGATGGCTGGCACTTGTCCACCTCAGGAGCCTCCGCAGGATTCTGAGAGTATCATTATATGCCACCCGCAATCAATCAATCAATCAATCAATCAATCAATGGTGGATGTGATTTCTTTCACTGATCTGACAGGTTCTCACTGTTTCCCCAGACTTCCTAACGATTGCAACAATTCTGGGGACAGGCATCTTAGGTGAGTCTACTGTATCATAATTATGCATATTGTTTCCTTTTCAGCAGGTAGCAGTCACACTGTATATTACTAGAGTTTCCGCTCACCTCTGTCGTGTATTTTCACACACAACTAACCCAGTAAACTCAGTAAACTAGAGAAAACTGAACTAAATAGCAAACTTGTAGTCAGAAACCTCAGATCAGATCGAAGAAACGCAGGCAGAGAGAGTGAACTGGAGATCATCAGAGTAGTATTTATTTCAGGAGTACAAATACAGAGAGAGCTTCGCCTTTAGATCCTGAGCCTGGAGCTCAGGGCCCCTGTTCTGACCACTGCAGCGGCCAGTCCAAGACTAGTCACTTTTCACATTGACAATTGACATGATATACCTTCACATTGAATTCGGGGTGTGGTTAAGATTTACATACATCAACATATGGCAGAGAGATAGCCAAGTGGTCTCTCACTGTGTGTTTTGATTCACACCTGAGACCAAGCTTCAAACTGTATAGAACAAAGCCTAGCCACAGGGTACTTCACTGAGAACCTCCGAGGTGATTGCTCTCAGAGACCATGCTATTCTGACTGTAGACAATGTGTCTCCACACAAAACCTCCTTAGCAGTACCAAAATGTATAGTGTAATTATTGCAAATATAGCATTATGGCTTATGGACTATATTTACGATTCCACACCTCCGACACGCTCAAGTAATGGCAGTAATGGCTTCCCATCATGCACCTGTAACCCAGCATGCATTGCACTGCATGGATGCGTATGTCACGTGACGTGATCGGGCGTAGCCAAGGCCCCAGTGAGGCTCTCCAACGTTGAAGCACTGGGCCCTAGTGGTAAGAGGAAGGACTGCAGGCGGACCCGTGGATTCATGACGAGGAGAGCTGGGCTTTAACATTGAGCGCTCGGTTGCACTTCCGCATTTGCCAACCAAAATGTGGTGCTATCGCGGGGCTATCGCGCCAGTTCAGTCTCTATCCTTCTTTATGGGCGTAGCCAATTGGACGAAGGAATTTTTGATGCGATGCTAGGGGGTAATATTGGCGAGAATAAATTAAATTAAAATATGCAAGCACATTGAAGGTGTAGTGAAAGAAGCCTACATTGATGCCAGAGCACAGATCAATCCATACACGGTAACTCTGTCATTTCTCAACCGTTTCGGACGCCGGGCGGCTCTCCGGAACCGGGCCGGCACCCTGGACGCGTTCCTGTGGGTCTGGAAGTTCTGGGGACCCCCTGGGGACCCCCACACAGAGTTGCACCACTCAGTTCACACGGGTGTGATTTTTGCTATTGTCTTGGTCTGGATAGTTCCATCAGAAACTTTGACGAGCTATATTAATTTTGCTCTTGACTTTTTTATGATTTTTTAATATTAGCTCATTTGGAACATACAAATTAAGGCTCTTGTCCATCTCCTGGCTTTCATCGACCGAGAAATGTAACCGTGGTTTATGAAGTGCAGTTAACGTCACAGACATCTTTGCAGAGGCAGAAATTACATGGGACATTACATTTAAGTACTTTGTTTTCAGCGGGATCTCCGTGTAGTTCCACAAAGGTGGAGCCCTTCCAACTTAAATTTAAGTTCAGTCACTTAAATCGCATATTGAAATCATCAACCATTCATTAAATTTTACATGCGATTTTCAGCCAGAGTGTGTGTGTGTGTGTGTGTGTGTGTGTGTGTGTGTGTGTGTGCGCGCGTGTGTGCGTGTGCGCGTGTGCGTGTGTGCGTGTGCGGACAGGCAGATTGGTGAACAGAGTGATTTTTTTTTTTTGCGGCTTCCGCCTTTATTTTAATTTTTTATAGAGGGACAGACAGTAGGCTGACAGGAAATGGGGAGAGAGATGGGGGAGTGACATGCAGTAAAGGCCGTCGGGATCGGGAGTCGAACCCGCGGCACACTGCCAGACTGGATTACCAGCCAAGGTGCCTGGACCGCTGAGCCACGGCCCAGGCCAACAGAGTGAATTTCAGCTACTGTTTTAAACACACGTCGTGTGTTGCTTTCATGTTGTTTTGCAGGTCTTCCAGTGACCATAGCTTTCATGTTGTTTTGCAGGTCTTCCAGTGACCATAGCTTTCATGTTGTTTTTCAGGTCTTCCAGTGACCATAGCCTTTGTTTTGCTGGTCTTCCAGTGACCATAGCCTTTGTTTTGCAGGTCTTCCAGTGACCATAGCCTTTCATGTTGTTTTGCAGGTCTTCCAGTGACCATAGCCTTTCATGTTGTTTTGCAGGTCTTCCAGTGACCATAGCCTTTGTTTTGCAGGTCTTCCAGTGACCATAGCCTTTGTTTTGCAGGTCTTCCAGTGACCATAGCCTTTGTTTTGCAGGTCTTCCAGTGACCATAGCCTTTCATGTTGTTTTGCAGGTCTTCCAGTGACCATAGCCTTTGTTTTGCAGGTCTTCCAGTGACCATAGCCTTTCATGTTGTTTTGCAGGTCTTCCAGTGACCATAGCCTTTCATGTTGTTTTGCAGGTCTTCCAGTGACCATAGCCTTTGTTTTGCAGGTCTTCCAGTGACCATAGCCTTTCATGTTGTTTTGCAGGTCTTCCAGTGACCATAGCCTTTCATGTTGTTTTGCAGGTCTTCCAGTGACCATAGCTTTCATGTTGTTTTGCAGGTCTTCCAGTGACCATAGCCTTTCATGTTGTTTTGCACGTCTTCCAGTGACCATAGCCTTTCATGTTGTTTTGCAGGTCTTCCAGTGACCATAGCCTTTGTTTTGCAGGTCTTCCAGTGACCATAGCCTTTCATGTTGTTTTGCAGGTCTTCCAGTGACCATAGCCTTTCATGTTGTTTTGCAGGTCTTCCAGTGACCATAGCCTTTCATGTTGTTTTGCAGGTCTTCCAGTGACCATAGCCTTTCATGTTGTTTTGCAGGTCTTCCAGTGACCATAGCCTTTCATGTTGTTTTGCAGGTCTTCCAGTGACCATAGCCTTTCATGTTGTTTTGCAGGTCTTCCAGTGACCATAGCCTTTCATGTTGTTTTGCAGGTCTTCCAGTGACCATAGCCTTTCATGTTGTTTTGCAGGTCTTCCAGTGACCATAGCCCAAGCTGGACTGCTGCCTTTCCTCGTCTCCTTCCTCATTGGCTTCCTGGTTCAGGTCAGTCTTGTCAGTGTACCGTATATACAAGGATGTAACGTTTTACCAGACCTACCTGCCTATGTCTAGTATATCTTTCACGTTTTCCTTCAAAGTTGGTGCATGAATGTGTTTAAACTGTTCCATATCCCTGACTTCAGGCAGGCGTATCTATCCATTAGTTACACAGTCATTCACACAAAATGTCAACAATCACATTCACTTTTTGTAAATGTTTGTTTGCATTCATTCTCTTACTGAGGCCTCACTCACACCTATACATCTAGTATACAACAATGTTGCATGGTAGATGTAAACAAAGGGTAAGTGTCATGGCCGCCCCAATGCATTTCCAATGGAAGTCACATGGTTTGACACAACATTTTTGTTGTACGGCTTTTGACTGTGTTTCGACTGCCCCCCCTCCGCCTCATACAACAAAAATGTTGTGTCAAACCATGTGACTTCCATTGGAATTGCGAGCTTGCAACAGTCAACAAGTCTCATGCATCAGCTATACAACAATCTGTTGTGCAGGTGTGAGTGAAGCCTGAAAGTGCTATTTTGAGACCTGCAACTCTGTACAGTGAGTGAGTTGCCAGTTCCGCACCCAGGGAGCACAGAAAACCAAACGGATGAAGATGATTGTCAATAGTTTGACACAGTGCTTAATTAATGCCAGAGCTTGCGGAGACGTATTTTCTGTATTTAAAATACAAAAAAAATACGTATTACAATACAAAGAATTTGAAATATATGTAGCCTATTTCAAATTGTGCCCATCTATTCCTATATTGGGTCACCTGAGAGCTTGACTCCTCTTTGTCAACTGACAACTGTCCAGGTGTCTCTCGATAAATTAACTAACCTAACCTGGGCGGCTGTGGCTCAGGAGGTAGAGCAGGTCGTCCAATGATCCCTGGGTTGGCGGTTCAAATCCCGGCTCCTCCTGTCCACATGTAGAAGTGTCCTTGGGCAAGACACTGAACCCTACATTGCCTCCAATGAGTCGGTCGGTGTGAGCTCGCCACCGTCGGTGTGTGAATGTGGGAAGTGTGGACGCTGGCGTCGACTGTTCACCGCTTCACCTCCCAATGTATGAATGAATGAACCATTGTAAAGCGCTTTGAGCACTTGGAAAAGCGCTAAAAAAATGCAATTCATTAGTAAAAATGCAATTCATTAACCTAACCTAAAGAAAATAACAATACTAAAAATGTTCCTGGCTTCTATACTGTATCTACTGTAGGCCCTTCTCATCTACCTGTTCGTGGAGCTACTTCAGAGATGCCAGGTCGTGCAAATGGAATCACTAAAGGTACTTCGTTTCTTTCAATATTTCCCCCTGGGTTTTAACCAATTTAGACCTGAGGCCGATTCTTTAAAAAAATGGCTTCTAAATCCTAACAGTTTTCTGAAATACCTCATGTTTCTGTATCAGTGGTGCTCAATATTTCATGTCAAGGACCCCCAGAATTATATATGTATTTGTTGTTCCAGGAACCCCCCCACCCCCCCAGAAGTAAAGATTTGAGTTAAAAACTTTCACTCTGAAAGAATATATATTCAATGATTTGAGGGACATTTTCACGATTAAAAAAAGATAGCAGACCTACAAGCTTGTAGCGCGGCACTCGGTGCCACACTATGAGCTTGTAGATCTGCTATTTTTCAATAGCTAAAGTCTAACATAATCCTTAAAACACCAAAAGGGGTTCCCGCCCAGAATGGGTTAACAAATAAGGCATGATAGGGGATTAATTAATACCATTAAGATTAAATGTGTATGCCCCCCCCCTACCCCCCCCGCCCCCCAAAGGCCTCCTTCACCCTCTGCCTGGTTTTGACGTAACATTTCTCAACAATTTAGCCATTTTCTGACAACAGATGCAAAGTGTGTGTGTGCTATCTCTCTCTCTCTCTCTCTCTCCATTAATTAATTCCCATCTGGTTGTGTTTGTAGGCCCTCAGAGGGGGATTAAATGGGGTTTTGTACCTCCTAACCTCCCCCAGCCAAGCTTTCCTCAAAACTGTTAATGGTCTTTGCTGCCAGGTTGCTTTCTGTATGCTCCACTCTTAATTTATTGTAGGCAGCGCTCTTAACTTTATCCTCCTCCAAGGATCTTAGTTATAGCCATTCACTTAAACTCCCTCTAAAAAGTAATTAACCCATTTTGGGCGGGAACCCCTTTTGGTGTTGTAAGCATTATGCGCTCATAGCGCGGCACCGAGTGCCGTGCTATGAGCTTGTAGGTCTGCTATTTTTGAAAAATCGTGAAAATGTGCCTGAAATCATTGAATATAGGCTATATTCTTTCAGAGTTTCAGTTTTTAACTCAAATCTTTGCTTCTGGGGAGGTCCCCTGGAACAACATATTTTCAGATGGGGGGTCGGTGGCATATTACATATAATTTGTGGGGTCCTTGACATGAAATATTGAGAACCACTGATATAGAAACATTTTCAACATTTTCAGAAAAAAATTAATTAAAACAAAATATTTTTTTAAATTCCGATGTCAGGCCAAAATGGGTTAATACAGTTTCAGTCCAAAAATAAGCTTGTTTGTGCCTGTGGTAAGAATGAGTTGTTTACTCCCCAGTGTTATTGCTGTGTCCAAACCTTGTCCATATTGACAGAAGGTATCATCAGTGTTAACCCATTTTGGACTGAGGTCGATTACAAAAAAGGCTTCTAAATCCTAACATTTTTCTGAAAAAAACATGTTTTTATGTCAGTGGTGCTCAACCTTTTTCATGTCAAGGACCCCCAGAATTATCTCTATTGGGCCACGGACCCCCATCTCAAAATATGATGTTCCAGGGACCCCCCAGAAGCCAATATTTCAGTTAAAAATGTTCGCTCTGAAATATATATTCAAGGATTTGCGGCCCCTTTTTCACGACTTTTCAAAAAATAGCAGACCTACAAGCTCGTAGCGCGCCACTCGGTGGCGCGCTATGAGCTTGTAGATCTGCTATTTTTCAATAGCTAAAGTAGAACAGAATGCTTAAAACACCAAAAGGGGTTCCCGCCCAGAATGGCTTAATCTCGCTGAGAATGTAAGCAGTGTGTCAAAATAACAACAATGGAGAACGAGTGCAGTAATGACTACTACAGCCAGCCAGACGGTATCACTCACTATCTTATTGTTTCGTCTCAGTCTGCAATCACAGCAGAGCCTATTTTGATGGAGGAGGTGGGTTTGGAAGAGCCAGCAGCTACCGGCCACGAGGAGGAGGAGGAGGAGGAGGAGGAGGAGGAGGATGGAGAGAGTGCAGATGCAGGTGAGTTCTTTTTTGGTGATATTTCTGGCCCCATTAGCCAGCCGTAGGGCTCTAAAACGGGATTCATACTCTAGGTTTCTAGGTGACCTACTCACCTACTCTGTCGGGAAAACTACAACATGACGTCACTGAGCCCCCAGCACACCTCTGTTTTTACTAAAACTACAACATGACATCACTGAGACCCAGCACACCTCTGTTTTTACTAAAACTACAACATGACGTCACTGAGCCCCCAGCACATCTCTCTGTTTTTACTAAAACTACAACATGACGTCACTGAGCCCCCAGCACATCTCTCTGTTTTTACTAAAACTACAACATGACATCACTGAGCCCCCAGCACATCTCTCTGTTTTGACTAAAACTACAACATGACGTCACTGAGCCCCCAGCACATCTCTCTGTTTTTACTAAAACTACAACATGACGTCACTGAGCCCCCAGCACATCTCTCTGTTTTTACTAAAACTACAACATGACGTCACTGAGCCCCCAGCACATCTCTCTGTTTTTACTAAAACTACAACATGACGTCACTGAGCCCCCAGCACATCTCTCTTTTTTACTAAAACTACAACATGACGTCACTGAGCCCCCAGCACATCTCTCTGTTTTTACTAAAACTACAACATGACGTCACTGAGCCCCCAGCACATCTCTGTTTTTACTAAAACTACAACATGACGTCACTGAGCCCCCGCACATCTCTCTGTTTTTACTAAAACTACAACATGACGTCACTGAGCCCCCAGCACATCTCTCTGTTTTTACTAAAACTACAACATGACGTCACTGAGCCCCCAGCACACCTCTGTTTTTACTAAAACTACAACATGACATCACTGAGACCCAGCACACCTCTGTTTTTACTAAAACTACAACATGACGTCACTGAGCCCCCAGCACATCTCTCTGTTTTTACTAAAACTACAACATGACGTCACTGAGCCCCCAGCACATCTCTCTTTTTTACTAAAACTACAACATGACGTCACTGAGCCCCCAGCACATCTCTCTGTTTTTACTAAAACTACAACATGACGTCACTGAGCCCCCAGCACATCTCTCTGTTTTTACTAAAACTACAACATGACGTCACTGAGCCCCCAGCACATCTCTCTGTTTTTAATAAAACTACAACATGACATCACTGAGCCCCCAGCACATCTCTCTGTTTTTAATAAAACTACAACATGACATCACTGAGCCCCCAGCACATCTCTCTGTTTTTAATAAAACTACAACATGACGTCACTGAGCCGCGGTGATAAGGGACTCACCTCTCACCCCAGCACATCTCTCTGTTTTTACTAAAACTACAACGTGACGTCACTGAGCCTCGGTGATAAGAGACAAAAATAGCGTTTGGTTTACCACCAAGTGTCACTCGCACACGCACACGCACACACACAGGCCAGGGAGGAGAGCTCTGTTGTTCCGTCCACGTCTCAATTAGGATACATTGAACATTATTAGCTGGATTTTTGTGGAATTTTCTGTGCGCTGTTTTTCTCCCCCGAGAATTGACCTTAGGCCAACATTTCCAATTTCCTCGCAATTATATCTAAAAATCTAACGGGTAAACTTACTGAGCCCATCATACTCCCCAGAGGATACTGATTTGTTTAACCCATTTTGACCTGAGATCAGATTCTAAAAATGTCTTCTACATCCTGACGGTTTTCTGAAAAAGCTATGTTTCTATGTCAGTCGTTCTTCGATTTTTCAAAAATTACAGACCTACAAGCTCATTTAGCAGATTTACGCTCGTAGCGCGCCACTCGGTGGCGCGCTACGAGCTTGTAAATCTGCTATTTTTCAATAGCTAAAGCATAAGATGATGCTAACACCAAAAGGGGTTCCCGCCCAAAATGGGTTAACTCCACGATCTTTGCTCTAGCAAGCACCACCCTCATACTAAAATATCATCTTTACACACGATTTTATTTTAAGTTATACTTTTGGTACTTATTTTGGCAGAGGCGCACCAAGGTAGAGACATCTCCAAAATCACACAAACTCATTTTGGTATAGAATGTCATGCTTGTCCGATTGACTTTGGAATGAATCACTCAAGCTGGGAAAAAAATAAATTATGCATTCTAACCCACTTGTTGTAATGGCTTTATACAGCAAAATTGTTTTTTTTATTTTTATTTTTTTTAACCCATTTTGGGCGGGAACCCCTCTTGGTGTTAGCATTATGTTATGCTTTAGCTATGGAAAAACAGCAGATCTACAAGCTCATAGCGCGCCACCGAGTGCCGCGCTACGAGCTTGTAGGTCTGCTATTTTTGAAAATCGAAGAACGACATAGAAACAGCTTTTTCAGAAAACTGTCAGGATGTAGAAGACATTTTTAGAATCTGATCTCAGGTCAAAATGGGTTCATATTGAAGGCATAATATCCATACAGGTTTCTTCATAGTTCATAGAAGTCTTACTGGTTGGTCAGCTGCTAGACAGAGTATTACACATACTGCCACATTCTGTTTAGCTCATTGCTGAACATCATTGAACTGTTGTACTTACACTGAGAAATGCTTCTCAGCAAGGAACTGGTTGGAATAACGTGTTCCTTCCAACCAGGGAAACTCCCCCCTGTCAGGTGTAAAGGAGCAACTTGGACACTCAGACATGAAGGAAGCATGAGTTCAAGTCCGTTGCTCTCCCCATGTCCCCCATATATGGGGACTAGGTTGGCGGAGGGTGTGTAGAGCCCAGGATCACATTAGATCATTGACACAGGGGTGAAAAATGGGTTACAAAATCGTGGGATAAAAATTATAAAGAAATGCTTCTCAAAGGACCAGATATACATGTATTAGTTTTACATCATCTGTGCTTGGCGGTCTGTTTGAGGTTCCGTAGATTTGTTGTTGACAATTCTGCACCTCCTGCACGAGGACATCAGTTTGTTCTTGGAAGAACATTATGTTTGAAGGCTCTGCTTCCTTCCACGACACTGTGGAAATGGCCGGTGCTGAGCACATAAGACAGCTTTTAAAGGTAGTGGAAAGTAGTGATTTCGATTGAATTTGAACATGATCAAATCCACCTGCCGCAGCACACCCACTGGCAACATATTCATTATTCAGCCTCATCAATTTACAGTCCATAAAATATCAAAGGTCGGATTTTTAAGATTTTTTTTAAATTTTGACAATAGGCAACCTGGTATGAACTAAGCACATGTAATGGCTTAACAATGGGGAGGTCACAACCTTTGATACTTTATCCTTGACCTTCTAGCTGTGAGGCGACAGCACTACCAACTGTGCCACCGTGCCCCCCTCTCTCCTCTAATATTAGTACAGTATCTGCACAGACCCCAACATGTAGGTGAAGTTCTAAAACAAGTCATTCAGAGAGGCAGCTCCTGGCTGGGTCCACGTGGGCTTTCTGTCACTCTACATTTTCACTCCAACTCATCACATAATGCTGTTAATTGTGGCCAGCTGTTGGGTTTTGGCAGCTATCCGAATTGGCCAGTTTCAGTCATCTGTGTGAGGGGCTGCCTGGGGAAGAGAGACCGACAGGAGGAGAGAGAAATGGAGACGTAATGATGTGGTTGTGGGGAAAGCAGAGGAGAGAGAGACAGAGTGAAAGGGATCAAGGAACAGAGGGGGAATTGATTAACGCATTTTGGGCGGGAACCCCTTTTGGTGTTTTAAGCATTATGTTATACTTTAGCTATTGAAAAATAGCAGACCTACAAGCTCATAGCGCGGCACCGAGTGCCGCGCTATGAGCTTGTAGGTCTGCTATTTTTGAAAAGTCGTTAAAATGTGCCTCAAATCTTTGAATATATATATATTTCAGAACATTTTTAACTAAAATATTGGCTTCTGGGGGGTCCCTGGAACTACATATTTTGAGATGGGGGTCCGTAGCCCAATAGAGATAATTCTGGGGGTCCTTGACATGAAAAAGATTGAGCACCACTGACATAGAAACATGGGTTTTTCAGAAAAATGTTAGGATTTAGAAGCCTTTTTTTTCATCGACCTCAGTACAAAATGGGTTAAGCAAGAGAGAAAGTGAGTGGAAAATAAAGACGGCAAAAGAGAGAGCCAAGAGTGTTCTAGCAGAATGAACGCTGAGGCCCTGATTACCATATTGGCAATGTGTCATTTTAAAAACTTCCGTCACCCAAACATACTCCATGTCTGTAATCCATCACTTGTCTACTTAACACTTAGAACGCCATTGGCCGAGATCTACGTAAATTAAAGCTTATTATTTAATAAAACCCTCAACGCCATTGCCGTAGATCAATGGCAATTGCGCTTTTATAGCGCGTTCGATATCGATCAAGCCATAATGCTACTTACGTTAGCATCTGGTTGCTAGCTGGTGCTCTCAATAACACAGGATCGCGGCATTAACCCATTTTGGGCGGGAACCCCTTTTGGTGTTAGCATTATGTTATGCTTTAGCTATTGAAAAATAGCAGATCTACAAGCTCATAGCGCGGCACCGAGTGGCGCGCTACGAGCTTGTAGGTCTGCTATTTTTGAAAAATCGAAGAACGACTGACATAGAAACCTAGCTTTTTCAGAAAACTGTCAGGATGTAGAAGACATTTTTAGAATCTGATCTCAGGTCAAAATGGGTTAAAATCATCGTGGCCATAATCACCCATTCTATCCGTTTCTTCCAATCGCCTGTATCTCCTATTCCTGGTCCCAGATGGCATTTTTGGTCAAAACAAGGTTTATTCCAGGGCCCAGCGCCGACGATGTGATCCTTCTGCATCATGTTAAATCGTGAAAATGTGGCGCAAATCTTTGAATATATATTCTTTCAGAGCGAACATTAACTCAAATCTTTGCTTCTGGGAGGTCCCTGGAACAACATATTTTGAGATGGGGGTCTGCGGCCAAATACTTCTATATAATTCTGGGGGTCCTTGACATGAAAATGTTTGAGAACGACTGACATAGAAACATGGGTTTTTCGAGAAAACTGTTAGGATTTAGAAGACATTTGTAGAATCGTTCCCAGGTCTAAATGGGTTAAACCCCTTTCGCAGTATTTATTTCAAAACGCAAAGGTATCAGAACCAAGATACAGTTGATAAACTTAACATAGGCACCTAACATTTTAACTGAGGCACCAAACAACCGCTTACAAAGCGGTTGTTTGTCAGCCTGTACGATTTTGTTTCCCCGGTTTTCCCGGTGCAATCTTACGGAAGCAGTACTGCGCATGCCAACGGGGGTTGACTGGACTACATTTTTATTTAAGCCTTTAGTTTATCAACTGTATTATCTTGGTTACCTTTACTTTATGAAATAAATACTGCGAAAGGGGTATTCATTCCAAACGGAGCTAGTTAAAGTCATACTGCGTAACATCAATTATTTTGTTTTGCACACTCATTTGCACAGTTTTATAAAATGGACCGGCTATTCTGGCTCTGAGCTTCAGTGGTCAGGGAAGCTGTGGCTCAGGAGGTAGAGCAGGTCGTCCAATGATCCATGGGTCGGCGGTTCGAATCCCGGCTCCTCCTCTCTACATGTCGAAGTGTCCTTGGGCAAGACACTGAACCCCAAATTGCTCCCGATGTGCTGGTTGGTACCTTGCATGGCTTCCGCCGCCATCGGTGTATGAATGTGTGTGTGAATGGGTGAATGTAATGCACAATCTATGTAAAGCGCCTTGGATAAAGGCGCTATATAAATGCACCATTTACCATTTTACCATTTTAGCCCCTGGGGGTACTGATCTGAGCTTCAGTGGTCAGGGGAGCCCCTGGGGGTACTAATGGCTCTGAGCTTCAGTGGTCAGGGGAGCCCCTGGGGGTACTGATGGCTCTGAGCTTCAGTGGTCAGGGGAGCCCCTGGGGGTACTAATGGCTCTGAGCTTCAGTGGTCAGGGGAGCCCCTGGGGGTACTGATGGCTCTGAGCTTCAGTGGTCAGGGGAGCCCCTGGGGGTACTGATGGCTCTGAGCTTCAGTGGTCAGGGGAGCCCCTGGGGGTACTGATGGCTCTGAGCTTCAGTGGTCAGGGGAGCCCCTGGGGGTACTGATGGCTATGAGCTTCAGTGGTCAGGGGAGCCCCTGGGGGTACTGATGGCTCTGAGCTTCAGTGGTCAGGGGAGCCCCTGGGGGTACTGATTGCTCTGAGCTTCAGTGGTCAGGGGAGCCCCTGGGGGTACTGATGGCTCTGAGCTTCAGTGGTCAAGGGAGCCCCTGGGGGTACTGATCTGAGCTTCAGTGGTCAGGGGAGCCCCTGGGGGTACTAATCTGAGCTTCAGTGGTCAGGGGAGCCCCTGGGGGTACTAATCTGAGCTTCAGTGGTCAGGGGAGCCCCTGGGGGTACTGATGGCTCTGAGCTTCAGTGGTCAGGGGAGCCCCTGGGGGTACTGATGGCTCTGAGCTTCAGTGGTCAGGGGAGCCCCTGGGGGTACTGATGGCTCTGAGCTTCAGTGGTCAGGGGAGCCCCTGGGGGTACTGATGGCTCTGAGCTTCAGTGGTCAGGGGAGCCCCTGGGGGTACTGATGGCTCTGAGCTTCAGTGGTCAGGGGAGCCCCTGGGGGTACTAATCTGAGCTTCAGTGGTCAGGGGAGCCCCTGGGGGTACTAATCTGAGCTTCAGTGGTCCGGGGAGCCCCTGGGGGTACTGATATCACCTTGCCAGCGTTCTGCCTGGCGGTCTTAGTTTCCAGTCTAGTTGCTTTGGTTCCGCTCAGAGAGGAGGTTCTGTTTTGAGCACGGGCCCAAAAAAACATTTGCCTTAATGAAAATTTCATGAGCACTATTGTCCAAACAAACGAATCTCAGCCAGTCTGGCGAGTAAAGCCATGCACCTTGTAATGGATTACGCTGGACTGTAGTCAAGTATGCCGCTATCCAGAAAATGAGAAGCTTTTTCTGTCGTCACAGTTGGAGAGACTCAATGTGCACATATTTTCACAAAAACAAAAAAACAATTATTTCTCCACATAAAATGTACAATTTAATTTGGCTCACATGGAACTATTTTGGTGTTCAACAATACGTACTATGGGCCTTATTTTATCCTTACCTATAAACTTCTTTGCCTTTTTGTTTTATTATTTTGAAAAATATTTTAAAATTGTTCATCTAGCCGATCGAATCGACACGTTGTGAGCTTGTAGGCTATTTGAACTATTCAAAAAGGTTTTTTCAAAATAGTAAAAAAAAAGGCACCGTGCCGTGCTGCGCTATGAGCTTGTGCCGCTATGAGCTTGTGCCGTGCCGCGCTATGAGCTTGTAGGTCTGCTATTTTTGAAAAATCGTGAAAATGTGCCTCAAATCTTTGAATATGTATTCTTTCAGAGTTTCAGTTTTTAACTTTTTTCGATTTCGATGTCAGGCCTAAATGGGTTTTATGCGTGGGGTTGCTAAATATCATGTTCTTAGCTATTCACATTTCACAATGCTTGCAATGTCCATGAAGTCCTTCTTGTTACTTACATCACCGACAGGGAGTCTCATGGAACCATTGGACACAGACCATAAAATCATTATACACAATATATACCCGAGACGTTGCCAAAGCATTTTCGGGGGTCCCTGGCCAAAAACGTTGAGAACCCCTGGGTTAAGGTATCATTTTAATCTCTCCGGCTCTCTCCCGTCGGCATTCATTTCCATCATCTTCATTACACCATGTCGCAAAAATACAATCCAAATCAATTGGTGTTCATAGAGCGTGAAGGATTTCAGAGTGTACTCCCTGAAAACCCTGATTGTCATTAGATTACTGATGAATCCCAACGTGATCCTGTTATCTCCCAATAAAGAATCACAAGCTCTGTCATTATACTGGTGAATTTATCTCTCTTTCACACACACACACTCGCACGCACGCACACGCACACACAGGCTCGTACACTCACACATTTTCAAGTTCACTTCACATAATTATGAAAATACATGCACACACATCGACTCGAATGAACCTCACAAATCAATGCATTCTAATAAAGGTTGCTCGTCTGTGTTCATGCTGCAGGAATACAATGTTAAGTATGTGAGGTGGATTGTCTTTCTGATATAGAGTCACAAAGGCCTCAAACAAGGCCTAAAAACAATATGTTTTCATTGAGATAACTCTATACCGACTCTACTCGGACCGATGCTCCACTGCCCTCTTCAGTTTACACTCATTTTGGGTTTTATCTCGTCCTCCTGACACTCTGTGTGTTGCCAACTTGTGTTGTTTTCGTCGACTAATACAATGACGAAAAATGTTCGTCGACTTCCTTTTTTCACTGACGAAAACTACATAACTAAATAAAAACTAAGCCATGATGATGACTCAAACTAAGACTAAATAAATATACTGACAATTTCGTCAACAAATACAAACTAGACTAAAATGTTAGGAAGGGTGGACAAGAGATCCAGTATAAGTCATTTTACACTTGGTTGCATGCTGAAAATAGCCGATCTACAAGCTCACAACACGTGTAGATCGGCTATTTTCAGCTAGTGTAAAAAGAGCCATTACGACGGCATCAAGGCCCGACAAAATACATTTTAGTCGACTAAATCTAGTTGATTTAGTCTAAAATCCTATGATATTTAGTCGACTAAAACTAGACTAACACTAAGACATTCCAGTTGACTAAAATGTGACTAAAACTAAATGAAAACTATTCAAGAGACTATGACTAAAACTAAAATAAAAAAATTTGCTGCCAAAAACAAGCTCTGTCTCTGTGTCCTTCTGTCTCTCAGATACAGGTATACTCCCTGCTGTAGACGTCCAGAGTGACTGTCTCTGTGTCCTTCTGTCTCTCAGATACAGGTCTACTCCCTGCTGTAGACGTCCAGAGTGACTGTCTCTGTGTCCTTCTGTCTCTCAGATACAGGTCTACTCCCTGCTGTCTCTGTGTCCTTCTGTCTCTCAGATACAGGTCTACTCCCTGCTGTAGACGTCCAGAGTGACTGTCTCTGTGTCTTTCTGTCTCTCAGATACAGGTCTACTCCCTGCTGTAGATGTCCAGAGTGACTGTCTCTGTGTCCTTCTGTCTCTCAGATACAGGTCTACTCCCTGCTGTAGACGTCCAGAGTGACTGTCTCTGTGTCCTTCTGTCTCTCAGATACAGGTCTACTCCCTGCTGTAGACGTCCAGAGTGACTGTCTCTGTGTCCTTCTGTCTCTCAGATACAGGTCTACTCCCTGCTGTAGACGTCCAGAGTGACTGTCTCTGTGTCCTTCTGTCTCTCAGATACAGGTCTACTCCCTGCTGTAGACGTCCAGAGTGAAGCGGAGAGTCTGCAGCCTAACCTCCATCTGCTTGGCCACCTCTTCCTCTCCCAGCCCATGAGCCACGCTTTCAACTGCATCATCCTCTTCCAATTGTAAGTTACCATAGCAGCAAGGGCAGAGCGTCGTTACGGGGGTGTGTGTGACGTGTGCGTGTGTGTGCGTGTGTGTGTGCGTGCGTGTGCGCAGCGGCTCGCATCTCGAGGCGTTGTGCACTTGTAGATCTGCTCTTTTCACTGTCTCACATGAGCACGCGCACACAGTCGCACACACACACATTCAAGCTAAAGTATAACATAATGCTTAAAACACCAAAAGGGGTTCACCGCCCAGAATGGGTACTTAAAACTGTTAACTGGTAAAAGTTATGTATTTGAATTAATCCTTAATACCTTTGAGAAGGTGTACTGTCTGTGACATACCTTCCATCCTGTAGGTGTGATGCCCTTGTCGTTTAGTGATGGGTTAGAGCTAACCGGGCCGGTCTCTAGACTGATATGTGGCGTTATTACGCTAGCTAGAGTGTACTCGACTATAGCCTGGTTATTATTGGCTAGAATTGTGTGCGTGTGCGTGTGTGAGTCTATGCACAGAACGTGTCTGTATGTATAGACAGATGTAGTGTACGTGTGTCACATTAATGCACACCCACACACCCACACACACACACACACACACACACACACACACACACACACACACACACACACACACACACACACACACACACACACACACACACACACACACACACTGTCACCCACACACACACACACACACGCATGCGCACACACCCAGAGTGTCACACACACACACACACACACACACACACACACACACACACACACACACACACACACACACACACACACACACACACACACACACACAAGGACTGATGGAAGGTCTTTTTATCAGTGTGTAACCACTGGCCAATCGATACCTCCTTCATTGTGTGCAAAGAGGCTTAGTTCTCAATCAATACTAAGGCTCGACGCACGCACGCACGCACGCACGCACGCACGCACGCACGCACGCACGCACGCACGCACGCACGCACGCACGCACGCACGCACGCACGCACGCACGCACTCACTCACTCACGCACGCACGCACGCACACATGGCACAACATGCCAGTGATACATTTTTGACAGCCATTTTTTTATTCAGCCCATCCTTAGTCTTTTGCCACAGCGTCAAGGTTGTTGATTTTCATTTTGTATTCATTCTTATAGGGCCCCAAATCACACCTTAGAAAGCATGAAAACACACACCTTAGAAAACACAGTGTTTTTTGACTGGGGGGGGCATATTTTTTCATAATTTCACCCCCTCCCTATCTAATTATTGGACAGTATTAAGGTCTCCACACACCGGGCGCGAATTCGGATTTTTAAGCGGCGTTTCTCCATCGGTTTTCCTAAAAACGCGACCGGTGAGAAACCACCTTTAGGATGTTGATTTTCGTTTTGTATTCAAAATGTTGTCATTTTCTTCAACCAGCTATTGAGAGGCTACAGACAGTTTAGTTGCAGAGGAAGGGAACAGATGTTAAAGTACACAAACTTGTCTTTCAGAAGACTGATTCCTAAAATAGCAACAATGCTTCCATGTTCAATAAAGTCTGTTGTTCCTTTTATGAAGGAGCAGGTGTTGAGCTACAAAAATCAGTGTTGTCTTTTTTCCAATGGATTGAAGCCTAAAAAGCCCCTGCATGCATTTCCTTTATAGGTTCCTTTATTTACAGTTTGGGAAACAATTTCTGGCTTGATGTAAGTTTGAGATAGTTAACCCATTTTGGGCAGGAACCCCTTTTGGTGTTTTAAGCATTGTGTTCTACTTTAGCTATTGAAAAATAGCAGATCTACAAGCTCATAGCACTATGAGCTTGTAGGTCTGCTATTTAAAAAAAAAAATTGGCACAAATCTTTGAATATATATATATATATATATATATATATATATATATATATATATTCTTTCAGAGCGAAGTAGCGAACGTTTTTAACTAAATTCTTTGCTTCTGGGGGGTTCCTGGAACAACATATTTTCAGATGGGGGTTGGCCGCCAAATTCAGATAATTCTGCTGGTCCTTGACATGGAAAAGGTTGAGCACCACTGACATACTGTCTTTTTCAGAAAACTGTCATGATTTAGAAGGCATTTGTAGAATCGAGCTCAGGTCAAAATGCGTTAAAGTAGTGATATGTACAACAACAACATTTGAGTTTGGAAGAGGGCCCTCGGGGCAGCTCTTTCTGAACAATAAAATGTAAGACTTAGATCTTGATGCTGAAAGTCTGATAATGAAGGACGAAGAATAACATTTTAGAAGTTTATAACCACAGGCTTTGACTTACATGGCAAGTTTGGCAAACCGCCCAATGTTCAACTCAGACGAGATGCTCTCGCTCACACTTTTGACTTTTGAGAGATAAGAATCCAATTCCAGTAGAATGAATCACCAATACTACCGTCTTGTTTTATTTGTGACTATAACAAGGTCTGCACTCTCTCCCTTCTTCTCTTATGTCTTCTTGTACCTTCTTTCTCTTCCAACCCTTTCTTTATGTTCCGTCCATCTCGCTCTTATACGTTTCTCTTCCCTCTGCCTCGGTCTTGTTCTCCATTCCACGCTGCCTGTCCTTCTTCTACAGTGTGTCTATCGGTGTCAGCTACGTCCTGGCTGGGAGTGAGGCCTACGCTGCTGTTCTTCACGTCAGGTAATAATAACAATAATAATAATATCTCAAACTTATATAGCACTTTTCTGAGTACCCAAAGACGCTTTACATGGGGGGGCTTTACAGAGGTAACAACAAAATAAAAACAACTCTATTAGAAAAGGAAAAACACTAAAAGCTAAAAAACATTAAAAAGGAAGACAGTGAGAAGGGTTAGCTAGGGAAGGCAATATTGAAGAGGTGGGTCTTGAGGGCGGTTTTGAAAGTTTGGAGGGTGGGGGCATCTCTGAGTGCCTTAGGGAGGGCATTCCACAGGGTTGGGGCAGCAAAGGCAAAAGCTCTGTCCCCCCACGTACAGAGTTTGGTTTTGGGGACGTCGAGGAGGTTTGCATCACCAGACTTGAGGGAGCGAGAGGGGACATGACTCTCTCACCCACTCAGCCACCATAACCCATTCTGGACAGGACAGCATTATGTTATACTGTAGCTATTGCTGTGCAGGAGGATGCTAAACGCACACCAGTCTTAGTAGTGGTGCCAGCTCACGGCAGAAACATCTAAAAAGTTAAGTCTTAAAGGTGTAGTGAAATGAAAAATACGTTTTTCACACTTTTAGACCATATCCGTGGTCATCATATGGGCATACCTAACAATGGATGCCAAAAGAATGGGCAAATTCTCATTGTTGTGTGTTTTTATATCAAAAGTCCATAAAAAATATGTTTTATTACTTCCTGAAAACTAAAACGTGCTGCGTGATGACGTGTCGAGGCCCACATCGATAAAAGCCAATACAAATGAAGCTCACCCGTTTAATTCCCCATATCTCCGCATCCGTCCAGCACAGGCTGCACAGCTGCTACTGATTACAGAAATCTTCCGTTTTTATTCCCATTCAAGATAACATCCAGACAGTGTATTACTCGGTTTCAACTTAATCACCACTCTAAAATATGTATCAGAAAACATTATAGGGTAGAAATAAGCCACATAACAGTAAACTGGTACAGCTGGCCGACAATCTGATTTGTAAACAAACACACGCCATGCGTAGTGGTGTAGCATAGCTACCGTCCCTAGCTACCGTCCCATCGCCTGAAGGGATGCGATGCTCTGATTGGTTCAGAAACTTCAGACCGGTGTTTCAACTTGAAACCGTTTTAAACTTCAAAATAAAATGTCCACCATTTCCGTTGCACTACGCCTTTAAAAAGACAAAAGAGTGGCCGCACACACTGATAGCCAAAGTGCCGATTATTTATTAGGATGCAGAGTCGGAACCAACGTTTTGGCAGGTACAACTGCCTTCTTCAGGATACTGTAGCTATTGAAAAATACTGTAGCTATTGAAAAATACTGTAGCTATTGAAAAATACTGTAGCTATTGAAAAATAGCAGATCTACAAGCTCATAGAGCAACACCGAGTGCCGTGCTACGAGCTTGTAGATCTGCAATTTTTTGAAAAACTTTTAACTCTTTGAGCGTTTCAAGGATTTCTATATAGTAGGTAGTCTTCTCTGGCATAATCCCGTTTTTGAATGATTTATTGAAAATTCTCTGTTGTGAATGTGTGACAACGAAAGACCTTCAGAGAAAGCTTGACTTGTCTGCTTCCAGGAAAAAAAATGAACTGAGTTGATAAAATGTTTAGTTTTTGTGTTGGAAGCCATTTAAAAGAGCCTGCATTTACACTGGGTAGTGTTTCTAGGACAACAAAAAAAGTTATGCCCGGTTGAAGTTTTATTTTCTAAATAACTTTTTTTCTGCTGGGCGTACATAGCCATGCAATATCTCATTTTAAAGGGTGAGTTGTCTAGTTCAATTAAAATAAAATAAAAAGTTTCTCACATGTACCACTGTAGATATTTTGCCATCTATAAATAGCATGGTCAGTCATGATCAATCTGACCTATCCAGCTAAAAGTCCCCATATCTCTGAATTGGAACATCATATAAACTCAATTCTTTTTTGGGGTAAAATTAGACATTCTAACACACATTTTGATATATACCATGTTTACATAGTCTTACCAGTACCTTGTCTATTCATGCATGTATCTCAAAAACCTGTTATGAAGAAACACAGTTTTGATAAAAAACACATCCAAGGACATTGTTTTGATATGACTTGGTGCCCATGAAATGTATCAAAATATAGACTTGAATGTATACTGTATTATAAAAAAGAAATTGAGTTATTACCATCTACCGTTACAGAGTAAATCACAGTTGAAACTCGCTTAGTCATATACAATAAACCTCACAATAGTGAACAAAATAGCCATGACAGGTCTAACTCATTGTAAAAGCGTCTTTTATTTTTTATGACTACTAACATAATAAAATTATAATAAATATTACAGAAAATAAATAGGCCTACATACAAAACAGTTGTCCCCAAACTCCCCAGTGTCCCCAAACCACTGCATTCCAGTTGTTCTTGACGGTGTGTGTGTGTGTAGGCTAAATAATAATAATAATACAAAATAAACTGCCCCCCTGAAATGAATGAATCCGGTTCAGTGTCGGAGAACTCCATCGCAGTCTTGACTCTTCGTCTTCATCATCATCATCATCATCCTCCTCCTCCTCATCTGATGTCAGTTCTAAATATATAAAAAATAAACATTTAGCTGTTGTCAGTGCACGCTACTATTACATGGTGTTTGTAGCTGGCTGCTAGTATCACGATAAAATAATAGGCGACGTTAGAATGACACCAATGAGTGCTCGCAGGTATAATATCCAGCACCATCGCGTCGCCACATTCCACTGGCTGTTGGCTAGTTGCTAGCAAACACTGCAGAAATGGTACTGGCTATTGGCCGGGGGGGGGGGACGTAGGCTATCTGACGTCATCATCATCATCATCACACGGTGACACACTAAACAATGTAAAATCATGATTGTTGAGTGGTGTAAACCACTCCTACAACTGGCTTTTTTGTGCAGAAAAAATTAGCATGGTTGCTATGTTCACCCTGTTCACCCGGGTGTGATTCCTACAACTGGCTTTGTTTGTGCAGAAAAAATGAGCATGGTTGCTATGTTCACCCTGTTCACCCGGGTGTGATTTAATTACGTCAGACATGATTTAATTACGTCATACAGACCTTACACCACTCAGTTCACACGGGTGTGATTGTATACAATACAATGAATGCGATTATCATGCAAGCTCATATAACTCATGGACAAAATAAATCTACAAGCTCACAACGCGTCGCGCATGTGACCTGTTTGAGCTTGTAGAGCTGGCTGCTAGTATCACGATAAAATAATAGGCGACGTTAGAATGACACCAATGAGTGCTCGCGGGTATAATATCCAGCACCATCGCGTCGCCACATTCCACTGGCTAGTTGCTAGCAAACCCTGCAGAAATGGTACTGGCTATTGGCCGGGGGGACGGGGACGTAGGCTATCTTTCATCATCGTCATCATCATCACACGGTGACACACTAAACAATGTAAAATCATGATTGTATACAATGAATGCGGTTATCATGCAAGCTCATATAACTCATGGACAAAAGAAATCTACAAGCTCACAACGCGTCGCGCATGTGACCTGTTTGAGCTTGTAGATCATCATGTTTGTTCTCTGTAGACAGTAAAAGGTGCTGGCTAATGGCTGGAGGGGGGGTTAGTGTCGGTCGGTGCAGTACAAATGTATCGTAGCAGGCATGCAGCCATGCACGCATGGCAGTACAATTATTTTATATTGTAGCGTGCCATATAGGCGATCTGATCTGAAGAGTAATGTTCGCTCCTTTTATTTACTGTCTACAAATACGGAGAACAAACATGCATCGTTTACTGAAGCAACGCGTGGTTATGCGCGACGCGTTGTGAGCTTGTACACTGGGCGAAAAACCCAAGAATCCCTAGAAATCATTGCCCGAATATTACCAGATATGATTCAAATACGGTGATATCCATATGGATACTCTCCGGATTCTTGACATATACTCTCGTAATGGATTTCATGTTCGGAGAATATCAAAACTCCAGAATGGGACCAATTTTATTCTTCTAGAATATGGAGTTAATTTTATCCAGGATACATGTCATATCCAATGTCAAGATATGACTACTATGAATATCCTAAATCCTAACCCCAGTTGTATCTTTTGTCAGAATATGACCTGTCGTCATATCCTAAGTCCTAAAACCAGTTGTATCTGTTGTCAGAATATGACCTGTCGTCATATCCTAAATCCAAACACCAGTTGTATCTTTTGTCAGAATATGACCTTTCGTCATATCCTAAATCCAAACACCAGTTGTATCTTTTGTCAGAATATGACCTGTCGTCATATCCTAAGTCCTAAAACCAGTTGCATATTTTGTCAGAATATGACCTGTCGTCATATCCTAAATCCTAAAACCAGTTGTATCTTTTGTCAGAATATGACCTGTCGTCATATCCTAAATCCAAACACCAGTTGTATCTTTTGTCAGAATATGACCTGTCGTCATATCCTAAGTCCTAAAACCAGTTGTATCTTTTGTCAGAATATGACCTGTCGTCATATCCTAAATCCAAACACCAGTTGTATCTTTTGTCAGAATATGACCTGTCGTCATATCCTAAATCCAAACACCAGTTGTATCTTTTGTCAGAATATGACCTCTCGTCATATCCTAAATCCAAACACCAGTTGTATCTTTTGTCAGAATATGACCTGTCGTCATATCCTAAATCCAAACACCAGTTGTATCTTTTGTCAGAATATGACCTGTCGTCATATCCTAAATCCAAACACCAGTTGTATCTTTTGTCAGAATATGACCTGTCGTCATATCCTAAATCCTAAAACCAGTTGTATCTTTTGTCAGAATATGACCTGTCGTCATATCCTAAATCCTAAAACCAGTTGTATCTTTTGTCAGAATATGACCTCTCGTCATATCCTAAATCCAAACACCAGTTGTATCTTTTGTCAGAATATGACCTGTCGTCATATCCTAAATCCAAACACCAGTTGTATCTTTCGTCAGAATATGATCCGTCGTCATATCCTAAATCCGAACACCAGTTGTATCTTGTAACTTGTATCATGGCCCATATCATGATGACCCACTATACAAGGACAGATCAGTGTACCCAAAACTTTATACTAGGCCCAGTTCTTTTTTTCCCCTCTACACCAAATGTCTCATCCGAAAAGGCTACCTACTTTGAATATAAACATTAAGCTAAAAACAATTTACAAAACAAAAATCACTTCAGCGCAAACAAACATTTATTTAGCAACCTCAAAACAGGGGCCATGCCTCCAAAAGATACGGATCACTGCAATGTGAAAGCATTGAATACAGTTGAATGAAGTGTACTCAGATACGGATTGCTGCAATGTGAAAGCATTGCATAGTTGAATGAAGTGTACTGGGATACGGATCGCTGCATTGTGAAAGCATTGAATACAGTTGAATGAAGTGTACTCGGGTGCGGCAGAATCAAGGCTAGTGGGGACCAGGCAACGTGTATTCTGGAATCATTTTGAATCATTCGAGCATGGGGGTACTTTTTTACAAAATTTGATAGTGATTTATTTTTGTATTATTTACTATAGTCCTACTAGACCCCACGATATTATATCTGGCCACAAAAGATCACAGGATCTACTGAATGTGAAGGTATAGCCTACTGGGAGGAAGCCACACGGTGTGTCATGTACGTTTGACACATTCAGTAGATCCTGTGATCTTTTGTGGCCAGATGTAATTTCTTGGAGTCTAGTAAGACTATAGTAAATAATAAATAAAAAAATCGCTATAAAAATGTGAAAAAATACATATTTAGCCCCATGTCAAAAACAGCTAAAATCCCTAAAATGAAAAAGAGCAGCAAATGGAAAAAAAATTACATTAATCTTTTACTTTCTCTAATAACCTAAAACATGAACCTAGGTTGAAAAAGTCACTCTGTAGGACTAGGAACAATACAATGAAGGTTTAAACATTTAAATAAATGTTAAAACAAAAAAAGGCAGCTTGACAACAAAGTATTGTAGCCAGGACATGGTCTCACAGTTTGTCTGAACAGGACAAGAACAAGAACACACAGGATGGCGCACAGACGACGGGAGTCAGGGTGAGGAGCAGATGAGGGGAAACCACTCTCACACTCGTGAATTCCGTTTGTGTCAGAGCATAGGCATGGCTGAGGCATGGTAACGCCCCGCCTGCCTGTGATTGGTCTACCGACACTGCCCGTCTTGACTGTCCTCGGAGACGCGAGGTTAATTACTCCGTGGTGAGATTGATAAATAAATAATAGGCTACAAATTTGTAGAAGAGGCAAACTAATTTTGTTTATGCCGTTTGCTTTGATTGAATAACACGTGTGTTGTAGCCTACTATAGCCTACACAAATTACACAATAATCAACACATACACACCCAAATCAAATCATGGCGTGCATGTTCAATCAATTATTCCATCAAAGCAAACGGCATAAACAATATTAGTTTGCCTTTTCTACAAAAATAAAACGTACAAGTTAGCGTTCTCTTGTGTCATACCAGACTACTTGTATTATTTCCCACCACGGAGTAACCTCGCATCAGACTATCCAGCATATCCACCTCGGAGGACAGTCAAGACAGGCAGTGTTGGTAGGCCAATCACAGGCAGGCGGGGCGTTACCATGCCTATGCTCGGAGCCTCGGACACAAACGGAATTCATGCCTCTCACACTCACGCACTCACACTCCTCCAGTCCCTTCCTCTTCACCCTCCAGGGCCTCTTTTATGTACAGACGTTTGCCCTCTGGAGCAGGGGGGGGGATCTCAGGGTAAAGAGTCCAGAATGAACCCTCATGCGGGTCTCCTTGGGCTCCACACCCCTCTGGAGCAGGGGGGGGGATCTCAGGGTAAAGAGTCCAGAATGAACCCTCATGCGGGTCTCCTTGGGCTCCACACCCCTCTGGAGCAGGGGGGGGTCTCAGGGTAAAGAGTCCAGACTGAACCCTCATGCGGGTCTCCTTGGGCTCCACACCCCTCTGGAGCAGGGGGGGATCTCAGGGTAAAGAGTCCAGAATGAACCCTCATGCGGGTCTCCTTGGGCTCCACACCCCGCCAACTGTTGTAGGCATATGAAATTAAATTGGAGAAAAAGGGGGTAAATTAAGTGGTTACTTAATGAAAATAAAAAGTACTCTTATCGGTACTCGGTATTGGCGAGTACTAACAATTAAGTACTTTTACTCAGTCTGAAAGAAATCGGGACAACGCTATTATGTCATTGGCAACTACACACATCTCCAAACATTCTACCCCTTTGTGTATGACCCCTCTGCTTCATGTCCTGCAGCAGATTTCTCTGTAATGACCACCTCACTGTTATATCCCTTGGCTTAAATAAACCAGTAAGACACCTAAGAGGCGGATGTGTGCACTCGTTGACGGTAGACTGCTTTCCAGTGCTGGGCGAGCACTGGCGCTTTGGCATGGAAGGGTCAGATCAACGTGGAATTAATTCTGTACTGGCCATATAGCCTAATAGTCCGGCAGCCGACAGGCTTCTTTAGTTTAAAATTAACATCCTATGGCATGCAAAAATGTCAAACTTTCCTTTTGCTTTAAGTAGCATGCGACATGTCAAACTAGGGGGTTTATTATTCTGAATCCATTCCAAGCATTAGTTTTGCACAAAAAACACTCCTTGGGCTAAAAGCAGCCATAGCCACTAGCCCAAATGTGCCCAAAATGTGCTGACCTCAAACTAATGCTTGGAATGGATTCAGAATCATGAAAACCCCATAGTTTGACATGTCACATGCTACTTAAAGCATAAAGATCATTTTTGACATTTGCCTGCCATAGGATGTTAATGGTAGGGTCACAAGAAACCCCTATAAAAAAATTGCCCAATAGTGACAGCCGGTCAGCAGTATATAGACAATATTTTAGGCCAATAAAAAAAAAGAATATACCAAATTTCCCACCCCATAGCCATAACCGTGGCTGCCGGACTATAAGGAGCATGTCTTGAGTGTACAGTGTTTGATGATGTCAGATCAACATATGGAATGTCAGAACAGGTCAGCTCCATATATGGAGATCTAAGGGTGGTAGCGGGGACATTCTCTTGTGTACAGGGTTTGATAGGCCTTAATTCAGGCCTGTTAAACTCTAGTTGCCGGGCGCAGCTGCACTAATAACTTTGGGGCAGGCCCGTCTAGAGTTTAAATGGACAGGTATCAGTCAAAAGGGAGACATCAGGTTCTGACATTTCACATGTCAGTACGAGCAGGTCAATAGCTCACCGATCCCTCCGGCTAGTGAGAGCCTTCCTCCTCTTCACATCCTCCAATGTCCCGGCCAGCTCAATTCGTGTGGTTGTCTTGAGGCTTTCAAAAGCCCTGTTACAGGCTTCTAGTGAATGACAACACAAATACCACATTATGATCTCTAAATGTATTATATTAAGGCATCTCAAAAGGATGGTGATAGAAATTAGCAGACAAAATGTAAACTGTCAAACTAAATGGGGGTACTCTGACGAGCTAGCTATAGAGACAGGGAGACCCCTATTATTTAGCAAACACTACAGACATGATTACCATTTGAATAGAAAACCAACCTATTTAACAAAAAAAAAAATCACACCCGTGTGAACTGAGTGGTGTAAGGCCTGTCTGACGTAATGAAATCATGTCTGACGTAATGAAATCACACCCGGGTGAACAGGGTGAACATAGCAACCATGCTCATTTTTTCTGCACTAACAAAGCAATCATGTCTGACGTAATGAAATCACACCCGGGTGAACAGGGTGAACATAGCAACCATGCTCATTTTTTCTGCACTAACAAAGCCAGTTGTAGGAGTGGTTTACACCACTCAAAAATAACACAAATCACACCAATATTACATTTGTCAATATTTGGTCATTGTGCCATCTGTTATTTTTAACCGTATCAAATCAACACTAATCTACAATTTAGGCATTTAGCACACTTTATCAAGAGCGATTTACAGTAAGCAAGGTAAACATACATAGAATGCAGAGACAGTGAAGTGCCTCAGTAAACTAGGATCACATGGTAAGCTAGGTCACTCAATTGTTAAAATTGCTACTTCAAAAGGACTAAGTCGCCAAATGAATGTGATGTTAGACTTACTCCTGATCAAGCTGAGGTCCCAGTGTGGCTCTGAGTATTTGATCGCCTCCACAATGGCCTTGGTCACTCTCACATTGTGATCCTTCCTGAAGCTGTGGATAATCACACTTTTAAGATATCATTCAGCATAACATGATACAAATTTCCATTGACTATGCGTTGTTATTTCACAAACAGAGGCATTTCAGAGGGGCAAAAAACGTACAAGTCAGTTGGCTGGACGTACCATTCCTTTCCCATTTCTCTGTAGGTGTTCCGGACAGAGGCCTGTAGGGACATTAATACAGTGGTGTCTAATCATGCTTCATGGAGAGGGCATAGATAATATCGGTACATGCTTAATGCCATAATACATGGATAATATTGGACATACTGTTATAGTAGGGTCACAGCCATACATTTATACAAGGGGTTCTAGAGTTGTACTGTTGGGGGGGGGGGGGGGGGGCTCTGTTGAAGATAAATAGGTAGATTAAGTACATACAGACAGCTCTTGGGGAATCTTTTGGCTGGCAGGAGGAGGCGTTTGCAGGATGGATGCCTCCATCCTGTCCAGCCTCTGTCACCCCTGAAAAGCTCTCCTTGACGGTGCTGGACAACTCCTTGACGGCATCCACCCTTCTGGTGAGCTGTGTTACCGCTCTACAAATGTGAGGGGAAAATAAATAAGTTAGGATTGAATTACTGTTATTATTACAAGTTTATGTTCTGTGTTTCATTTTCCAACAAAATCACAATAACCTTGGTCAATAGGTAGCAGTGCAGGACCACAGGTCATAGCTGGGTCTCTTTGGGGTGTAGTGTCTTAAGCGCATGCGTGTTCCCTCATAACCGAGAGGACATGTGAAAGAAAGCCACCAGGATAATGCACCGAATAACACGTGCGTGGCCAAAATTCTTACCATATTCAAGATCACGCCCCAGTCATGGTCCGAAAGAAACTGGATCATGGTACTGGATCATGGTAGACACCCTAGGATTCACACTAAGTCGTGATTTGTTTTGCTTTCCACTTTAGTGCCTTTCTCTGGGTTGATCAAGAACATGCATCTGCAGACACACAAGGACAATGAAGAAAATCTTTAGATTATAATACAGCCATGTAAAGAAAATAAACTAATGTAGATTATATTAAAGCAATTAAAAAATAATAAAGACTGGAGGGTGGTGTATGTGTGTCTATGAAATGCGTACTGAATGTTTAAGCTTACTTGTTTTAAAAGCCCATATTCGAAGATCATGTTACTCAAAGGTTCCTGGTCTTTGGTCGTCTTCTCCACCATCTGGGTTGACCTGATAAAATAGAATTTCAAATTATGAATGTGTGTATATCTAAGTACTGTGTGTGTGTGTGTGTGTGTGTGTGTGTATATCTAAGTACTGTGTGTGTGTGTATATATCTAAGTACTGTGTGTGTGTGTGTGTGTGTGTGTGTGTCCACGCACGCACACTCGCCGCGTGCGTGCGTGGACACGGTAAGATTCATGCGTGGACACTATGAATCTTACCATAATCAACAATCTCACTACTCATGGTCCGAGAGTGAATCAAGGTATACCTAGGATTCACAACTATAGATACGATGTGCTCTCCTTCTCTGGGTTGATGGAGAACAGAAACCTGCGGAAATAGAATAAAAACAGTATTATATATATATATATATATATATATATATATATATATATATTATAAAACAAAGAAAAATATATTTTTAATTGAAGATGTTCATTTAAGGCAACTTCTAATGGAAAAGATTTAGATTAGGCAGTGCTACTTTCTTTTAGTGCAGGCTAAAGCAAACACAAAAATACACACCTCTCCAGAAACTCCAGGGTTGATGCCAGCGCTGATGGGTAGATGTTTTGCAGAAAACAGGACTCTCTGAATAAGAAACTAACAAAATAATAAAACAAGCATCATTAAGATTTTAAAACTGCTCATCACCATCAACATAAATGTATTGTATTTCAGGTTGAGGGAAATACAAGTTCAGCTGCATACAGTTGTGTTCTTCCTGCTTAGTTCTGCTTAGTTGCTTAGTCTGCTTAGTTCTTCCTAAGCAGGAACTCACATTCATAATTTCACCACAATCTTCCTGAATTCCCATTTGATGTTTCTCCGGTGTCCAAAGACTGCAACAGTTCCTCTGGGAAGTTGTGCCATGGTGCTATGAAGGTCTACACCCAATCAGGGCGTTGGAGCTGCAGGACCTTAGCCAACTTTTATTTCTGCCATTTCTGGAATTAAGGAAAAGTTACACCAGTTTTCAAAAGCAAAAATGGGCACACACACATACACACATCCCTTTGAGAAAACCTTAGCATAAAAAAAAGAAAAACATGAATACATGTCTGTAAACTCATTGGCAACTACAGATCACTGCAATTACTGGGATACATATCCTACATACACTCTCAAACATTCACTGACACCAACCAGACCTACCAACGGAGATTGTATTAACGGCAACACCAGTTTTGTATTTTGGCTACATAAAACACAGGCGCAAAGACTGCATAAGTATATAACACAAACACACTTTCAATAACAACATGGATAACCAGGCCTGTCAGCGATGATCATGCCAATAATGACCTGCTACTAAGAGCAGAGGGAATTGAACACATTCAACTGACCACAACATTGCAAGAACTTTGTTTTGAGAAAACTTTTTTTTAATTTTCAAATTGGATGCCATAGCTTTTCTTGGCCTGAATGAAGAGATATGACAGACCATCTTATAACATTTTCATCACTGCATTTTCCACTAAAGAACAGTCACAGACTCACATAACTTTTTATATATATATAATTTCTATTTGACACCATAACTGGAAACTCTTTATTTTTTCCCACTGGAAGCACCAATCCAACAAGTTGACTGCACAACAGATTTGACCTTGACAAAGGCCATTCAGTTATTTTCTTCTTGTTTTTCCTACTTTTCTATACTTTATCCTTCCCTCGCACCATGTGTTGCCTTAGGCCAGATGACCACCACAATCATCATAATGTGGTACCATTTTGATTTTGTCCATATCTCCCCTTAACTGTTAAGACACTATCCAATACCTTCCATAACACAAAAGGTCTCATGGAAGATTTGTGCCAATCCTATGCTTTCATGGTGCATCATTGATGTCACAATATCATCAGCAACTGGTTGACACTCTGGAAACTTTCAAGCAATCACTAATAAACAAGGTGATAAAATATGAAATATTAGAAACTAACTAACTACTATAATATTTGCAATCGGAGGGGTAACCCAGATAAAAATGGTAACCAAACATGTCAATGATCAGTCAGTCAGATCAGTATAAAGAATATGATGTCACTTCCTGAACTGCCACTCCCCTCACTGTGTCAGTCACTGAAGGCAGCATTCAGTGTTTGGTTGCAGCATGCTGCGTTGGCAGTGTTGCTGCTTTGTACTCCACCTCTCTATACTCAGCGGTAGGTAAAATTTATGAAATCCAGTGCAACTGTGCTCTATATAAAGGTTAATTTGATTATTTTACACTTCCCTATCAACCATCAGTGATGTAAATAGGTTTTGAAATGTCAATATGGTCTTCCAGAAGCACACAAGAAAGAACCCTATACAAAACCGCCACTAGACCTATTATCAGTATGTATCTAAAGTAACTCCAAATTACTGTACTGTCCTTGTATGTAACTCATCTGTACATTTAGAACTCATGGCAAAAGTGTGCAGTGTCAAAGTGTGCAGTGACACAGAGATCCTTCCAACCGCTTTTCTCTGAATTCCTGAACTTTTTATCAAAAATATTTCATGCACAAAAACAAATTCTACATTATCTAAGCACATGTTAACACGCACCAGGCTATAGGACATATCAGCTATATACAGTAGTACCTCACAGACAAGCTAAAACAAAATGTGCTGGAGACAGTAAGTGACTATCGGATCTACAAGCTCACAATTCCATGCATTGAGCTTGTAGATCAGCTATTTTTTATTTGGCCCATGTTTGACCAGTTTATATGATGGTTTCTTGATTACTTTTGATGTAGTCTTTCCTTAAATTGTCACTGTATTACTGTCATCTGGGGACCCCGAAAAAAATCAGACGGACCGGGTTGAGAACCACTGCACTATATAACAATACTGTACATTCCTCTTTTTAATTGAAAGCAATGAAATTGCCAGAAATGATGCTCTCATAGTGCTATCTGGCATACAAAAATCAGTTACATAATCATGTGCACAACTGCAGTGCTAATTAGTCCATTAGTTATATTGAAAACAGCCACTGAGCGAAAAACCCAAGAATCCTTTGCCCGAATATGACCAGATATGATTCAAATATGGTGATATCCTCCATATGGATACTCTCCGAATTCTTGAAATATACTCTTGTAATAGATTTCATGTTGGGAGAATATCAAACTCCAGCCATTGGACCAATTTTATTCTTGTTGCTGAACAAACACTCTATAGCAATGATTACTGTCACAATATAGAGCTACTTAAACTGTTACTGAACAAACAGACTATACCAATGATTATCACAATAGAGCTATTTGACACTTATTTCAACCCAAGAAAATCCTCTACACTACCTTTAATTAAGCAACATGTTTTAAGTCTTTTCAAACGTGGCTCTGCAGCCAAATAGCCTACTTTTGATTTGACATGAAAACATTGACAAAGGCAAACATTGACAAAGGCTGAAAACACTACAGTATGAAGTGCAAATGTAGCTGCAAACCAATAAATAAAAGCTTAGCATTACCTGTAATCTCCATTCCATGCTACAGCTTCTGTGTGCAGGCAGGCTCCTCTCTGTTCAAAGGACAGCGTGTGCTCTTTCATGAGCCAATGGCTGCCTGCCACGTCACTGCCTAAACGTCACAGCCAATCAGATTTCGTCTTTTCAAAAACGCGGTGCACTATGGGTGAACTGAAGAGCTGCAATGCATTGTGGGATGTGTAGTTGATCTTTTAAGTGTTTTCCATTAACACTCCTTTGTCACGTTTCTTCAGCAACTACAATGATGAATGCCTGATTTCTTTCACTTTCATTCACAATATAATATAATAATACAGATTGTTTGGGCCTTAAACTGATTATTTTCTTACAACCTGTCAATTAATGTATGTTGTCTGTATTGACTGTATGATGCTGTTTAAAAAAAAAACTTATTTCAAGCAGTTTTTTTGTGTTTGATATTAAATGATATGGTTAATATCAGGTGGGTTACACTCAGCAGTGGTTCTGGGGAGTTCCAGTTGTTCGGGGACCACCAGTGGTCCTTATAGGGGTTCCAGGTGGCCCCCAGCTAAATGATGGAGAGTTGGTTAAACCAAATGGACCCTTATAGATCTACGTAAAATGAAAAATGAAAGTTATGAGACCAATAACTGGTGCCTGGCACCCTCAGTTGCAAATTCTGCACCCTCATAGTTTAAATTTAAAAATTAGATTGACATTTGACAATTGACATTTTTATTTGCCGGCCTCAGTCATTTAATCCTGGAGCCAAGCATGGTGCGCGCGTGTGTCTGTGTGTGTGTGTGTATGTGATTGTAAAATCCATAATCTTTTCAAATAGCTGATAATGTGTGTGGGTGCCGCTACTACACACATTGGAAAGATTTAGCATAGACAACCAAGTATTAAAGAAGGTATTTCCCCCTCCGTAAGGTTGCAAGATACCATCCTGGAATTTATACTCTCACATCTGTCTGTCTGTCTCGCTGTCTATCTCACTGTCTGTCTCGCTGATAGATAGATAGATAGATAGATAGATAGATCAAACCCCTCTGGGCAGGTGGGAGACTGGCATGTTATATTATGATGGGGCCATTTACCAAAACACAGACAGGCACCATGCACATTTTGTAGGTGCCTGTGAATTATTTTGTAGTCCACTTCCAACTCTGTGTGGTCGATCATACGTCGATCTAACTACAGACAAATGAGCTGCAATGTTTTGGGAAGAATGTCCTGGAACACAGTTGAAAGATGAATTAATGCCAAGTGAAGTCAGGCAGGACATGTGTGAATCCTCAATGCCATTTGGGTCATGGTGTCATGACCTCCCGCTTTGCCCTGCACAAACGGCGAGGGAACTGTGCAGTTCACGTCATTTGACCAGTACAGTCCTCCTAATACCCTTTCACTTGCCATTCTTTATTATTTTTTAATAGAAACCCTTAATGCTGCACCAGCTGACCTTTCTGAAATTTGTCTATATAGCAACTCTAGTCAGCTTTTGGTCATCATTTCTCACCAGCTTTGTTTAAACAGTAATTGACTAGAATGGTTATACATATGGAGATATTATTAACTGAAGTCGCGCACACACACACACACACACACACACACACACACACACACACACACACACACACACACACACACACACACACACACACACACACACACACACACACACACAGTCAGACTTGCCTGATCAACAAAAGGTCCTTGGCATCCTTCAAATATGAAAAATGTGTCCTGCCTGAAAAAAAAGGAATTTACTATTGATTTTAAGGACAGAAGGCCGTTGAATCGGCTTAGTCCGAATGTCGTGTCTATTCCTTGATCGTGGACGCTTAGAAGTGTCGGAGAGACACGAGACCCATTTCATCGGATTTGGCATCCTTCAAATATGAAAAATGTGTCCTGCCTGAAAAAAAAGGATTTTTTAAAAATATTTAAAGGATTTATAATGCCAAAAAGGTCGCTTCAAAGCCTCTTGGGTGAATGTTGACCTTTAGGAGTGTCCGTTTGGGAGGAGACCTATGTCTTCTCGTTCGTCTCGGCCAGCCGATCGAAGATCTTTTTTCCGTTTGTCTCTACGTTTTTTTGGGAATTTACTATTGATTTTAAGGACAGAAGGCCGCAAATGTTGAATCGGCTTAGTCCGAATGTCGTGTCTATTCCTTGATCGTGGACGCTTAGAAGTGTCGGAGAGACACGAGACCCATTTCATCGGATTTGGCATCCTTCAAATATGAAAAATGTGTCCTGCCTGAAAAAAAAGGATTTTTTTTAAATATTTAAAGGATTTATAATGCCAAAAAGGTCGCTTCAAAGCCTCTTGGGTGAATGTTGACCTTTAGGAGTGTCCGTTTGGGAGGAGACCTATGTTTTCTCGTCCTTCTCGGCCAGCCGATCGAAGATCTTTTTTCCGTTTGTCTCTACGATTTTTTGGGAATTTACTATTGATTTTAAGGACAGAAGGCCGCAAATGTTGAATCGGCTTAGTCCGAATGTCGTGTCTATTCCTTGATCGTGGACGCTTAGAAGTGTCGGAGAGACACGAGACCCATTTCATCGGATTTGGCATCCTTCAAATATGAAAAATGTGTCCTGCCTGAAAAAAAAGGATTTTTTTTAAATATTTAAAGGATTTATAATGCCAAAAAGGTCGCTTCAAAGCCTCTTGGGTGAATGTTGACCTTTAGGAGTGTCCGTTTGGGAGGAGACCTATGTTTTCTCGTTCGTCTCGGCCAGCCGAATTGTATGCGCATAGCCTACTGTACAGATTAGGCAAGCAGGGCTCAGAGCATTATTGGTTCACAGTCCCTGATGGCTCATTGAAGTCAGTCAGAAGGAGATATTTTAAAATATGTCCCCTGCATGCTCATGGATGACTAAGACCCCTACACATTCTGTATCCGGCCGGTTGACAGGTCACTAAAGTCATGCCTGTGTGCCGTAAACCCCTTCAAACTGTTGAAGAGCTTCTACAGTTGGTGAAGAAGCCTGCATGTATGGGGGGGCTGAGGTGGACTCGGGAAACCTTGATGTTTAAATCCTCAGGCCTCTGAGCATTATGGGCTCCCATGAGTCCCCGATTATATATTGCTCATTCAAGTCAGGCACAATACATAATGTAATTATCAAACAAATAGGTTATATGTTGTCCCATTCGCACTGTACAATGTGTGTGTGTGTGTGTGTGTGTGTGTGTGTGTGTGTGTGTGTGTGTGTGTGTGTGTGTGTGTGTGTGTGTGTGTGTGTGTGTGTGTGTGTGTGTGTGTGTGTGTGTGTGTGTGTGTGTGTGTGTGTGTGTGTGTGTGTGACTTCAGTTAATAATATCTCCATATGTATAACCATTCTAGTCAATTACTGTTTAAACAAAGCTGGTGAGAAATGATGACCAAAAGCTGACTAGAGTTGCTATATAGACAAATTTAAGAAAAGGTCAGCTGGTGCAGCATTTAAGGGTTTCTATTAAAAATAATAAAGAATGGCAAGTGAAAGGGTATTAGGAGGACTGTACTGGTCAAATGACGTGAACTGCACAGTTCCCTCGCCGTTTGTGGAGGGCAAAGCGGGAGGTCATGACACCATGACCCAAATGGCATTGAGGATTCACATGACTTCACTTTGTCAATGTTTTCATTAATTAATCTTTCAACTGTCTTCCAAGACATTCTTCCCAAAACATTGCAGCTCATTTGTCTGTAGTTAGTATGATCGACCACACAGAGTTGGAAGTGGACTACAAAATAATTCACAGGCACCTACAAAATGTGCATGGTGCCTGTCTGTGTTTTGGTAAATGGCACCATAATAATATAACATGCCAGTATCCCACCTGCCCAGACGGGTTTGAAAATATCGTGGCAGCGAGACAGACAGACATACTGTCTGTCTGTCTGTCTGTCTGTCTGTCTGTCTGTCTGTCTGTCTGAATCAAAGTTAAGTTATCACCTCCTAAGATAAGCAAAATGCAAGAAAACTGAATGTAGGCATATGTATGTGTGTGTGTGGGTGGGTGGTAGGGGGTGGGGGGATAGGATACAAGCTAACAGTAGAATAGCAAAATAATTTTGAGATAAAAGTGTAAATATAACTACAACTGTGTCAATGGTTATTGAGTGGGGGACAGGGAAATCTGCCGATCTACAAGCTCACAAAGCGTCGCAATGAAATAGGTTGAGAGTTTGTAAATCAACTGTTTCCGGTGGGCGTTACTTTACCAGGGGCCGCGCGCGGCGTCATGCAAGTGCACTGCACACACAGACACAAACAGCAAACAGTAAACACAGACGCACGTGGAGCCTTGGGCGTTTTACCGTTTATTTTACAAACTTTAGGCCTACATTAAATTATTATTAGCACTCTCTCTCGTCTCTCTCCGACGAACACTCCTTTCGTCCGTTTTACCCTACGTGGCACGTGCAGTAGCCAGTGTGCATGCTGTACTTTCAAAGTAGCATTTTCTACAGCAAGACAGGAATCTGTTAATGTGTTGGTAACACTACCTTCAGCAAGATATGTTTAACGGTACACAAACGTTTTTGTCCGTGCACCCCCTGTGCACCCCCCTGTACTGTCCGTGCACCCAATGCACTGAAAGACATGCCATCTGCTGTATACTCCTGCAGCTGCTCTATACATCTCCTTACAACAGTGTTGCAGATTTGGCTGTTTGTGTTAAATATCACCATAAATCCACCATTCCATTACCCTTTTCATGTCACGCACCCCATAGAGCAGTGGTTCCCAAATGTTTTCATGTCAAGGACCCCCAAATTGACATTTATTAGCCCGCGGACTCCAATTTGAAAAGATATGTCAGGAACTCCCATAAGAGAAGATATGTATGGCTCTAACAGACCCCCCATTTAATGGCATTTCCATCTCTGGGACCCCAATTTATATTGTAAAATCAATGTTAATTGAGAGTGTACACATGGTTCCATTTGTACACTCAGAGTTATAGACCAATAAGGGTCCATTTGGTTCCAAACTATCATTTAGCTGGGGACCCCACGGAACTCCCTCAAGGACCCCTGGGGGTCCCCAGACCCCACTTTGGGAACCACAAGGGGTGCACGCACCATAGTTTAACCCCTGGTTTAACCTATGTAATTGTTGGGCAGAATGCCCCCCCAACAACCTTTACACAATAGAGTGCCATCCCCCTTTTGTTTTTGAAAAATCGTGGAAATGTGTTATTTGGAACACATGACAAAAATAAGATGTAGCTGCTGGTATCCTTATAGTATTGTTACTGTCGGGAGGTACCACCCAACTCTATTTTGGAGGTTTCAAATCAATGCTATTAACACACAATGAAATCGTAAAAGGTGCTTTGAACTAAACCTCTTAACTCAATTGGAAACTCAAACTGTCTGTTAAAACAGCTAACTCTACCACCTCTCATGCAAGTAAGTGGCAATATATAAATTCCAACTGAGGCAGTATTGCTTTGTTTAAAAAAAAATGTTTTCTTCATTTTCTGAAAAAAATAACAGTGGTTTCTTCCTGACAGCAGAGATGTATGTCCTTGTGATGTATAGTGGGTTTGTATTTGATAACATTTGGCAAATCAAAGAACTCAGGATATCAGCTCTGTATTCTACAGAAAATCCAGTGATTTATCCAATGAGATATTTTGGGATTCTGGGCATTTTTGCCCAGTAGAAATCACCAGATTCTGTCAATGTTCATGAACTACCAAGTACCAATATCAGTAAAATATCTCACTCAAAACAGGCCCAATGGTCATATGGTGCATAATAGAACAAACTCAGGATATGCATCAGAAATGTCCGTATTCTAGAAGAATCCTAAAACCGGAAATTAGGGATTCTTGCTATTTTCGCCCTCAGGTCATCTTCGGAACACATACATGACAAAAATAAAATTACGCTCATATCCTAGTACAATATATTGTCTTCAGGGTGTATATTGAGTTCACATTTTACATAATATGCCGCATATCAACAAACTCAGGATATGCATAAGAAATGTCCGTATTCTAGAAGAATCCTAAAACCGGAAATTAGGGATTCTTGCTATTTTCGCCCTCAGGTCATTTTCGGAACACATACATGACAAAAATAAAATTACGCTCATATCCTCGTACAATATATTGTCTTCAGGGTGTATATTGAGTTCATATTTTACATAATATGCCGCATATCAACAAACTCAGGATATGCATAAGAAATGTCCGTATTCTAGAAGAATCCTAAAACCGGAAATTAGGGATTCTTGCTATTTTCGCCCTCAGGTCATTTTCGGAACACATACATGACAAAAATAAAATTACGCTCATATCCTAGTACAATATATTGTCTTCAGGGTGTATATTGAGTTCATATTTTACATAATATGCCGCATATCAACAAACTCAGGATATGCATAAGAAATGTCCGTATTCTAGAAGAATCCTAAAACCGGAAATTAGGGATTCTTACTATTTTCGCCCTCAGGTCATTTTCGGAAAACATACATGACCAAAATAAAATTACGCTCATATCCTAGTACAATATATTGTCTTCAGGGTGTATATTGAGTTCATATTTTACATAATATGCCGCATATCAACAAACTCAGGATATGCATAAGAAATGTCCGTATTCTAGAAGAATCCTAAAACCGGAAATTAGGGATTCTTGCTATTTTCGCCCTCAGGTCATTTTCGGAACACATACATGACAAAAATAAAATTACGCTCATATCCTAGTACAATATATTGTCTTCAGGGTGTATATTGAGTTCATATTTTACATAATATGCCGCATATCAACAAACTCAGGATATGCATAAGAAATGTCCGTATTCTAGAAGAATCCTAAAACCGGAAATTAGGGATTCTTACTATTTTCGCCCTCAGGTCATTTTCGGAAAACATACATGACCAAAATAAAATTACGCTCATATCCTAGTACAATATATTGTCTTCAGGGTGTATATTGAGTTCATATTTTACATAATATGCCGCATATCAACAAACTCAGGATATGCATAAGAAATGTCCGTATTCTAGAAGAATCCTAAAACCGGAAATTAGGGATTCTTGCTATTTTCGCCCTCAGGTCATTTTCAGAACAGATACATGACAAAAATAAAATTACGCTCATATCCTAGTACAATATATTGTCTTCAGGGTGTATATTGAGTTCATATTTTACATAATATGCCGCATATCAACAAACTCAGGATATGCATAAGAAATGTCCGTATTCTAGAAGAATCCTAAAACCGGAAATTAGGGATTCTTGCTATTTTCGACCTCAGGTCATTTTCGGAACAGATACATGACAGAAATAAAATTACGCTCATATCCTAGTACAATATATTGTCTTCAGGGTGTATATTGAGTTCATATTTTACATAATATGCCGCATATCAACAAAACTCAGGATATGCATCAGAAATGTCCGTATTCTAGAAGAATCCTAAAACCGGAAATTAGGGATTCTTGCTATTTTCGCCCTCAGGTCATTTTCGGAACAGATACATGACAAAAATAAAATTACGCTCATATCCTAGTACAATATATTGTCTTCAGGGTGTATATTGAGTTCATATTTTACATAATATGCCGCATATCAACAAAACTCAGGATATGCATCAGAAATGTCCGTATTCTAGAAGAATCCTAAAACCGGAATTTAGGGATTCTTGCTCTTTTCGCCCAGTGGTAGATTTCTTTTGTCCATGATTTCTGATCACTATAGAAGGGCATTTTCTACAATAAGATTACCTCAAAACATTCCGGGTTGATCGTCTTCTTTCAATGGTTTCCCGGTATAGCTCATCGGACGACGATGAGGAGACAATGAGTGGTAGTGGCCGGTCCCCGCTCCGGTTCTAAGCCCAGCCACCGGTCCCAGCGACCGGGCTGGTGGGGACTGGAGAAGGCGACTGGGACGCGTATGGATCAATACTACTACCACAAAACTCGCTCAAATAAATATTACTGCTTTCAACTTTTTCTGATAGAAAATCGCTCGGGCGAGACGTCAAACGGGCTGAACACTGAAAACTATGAAAACTCCCTCCGCCCCCACTGTTTACTGGGGTGTGGGAGCAGCTTCCAATGGCAAAGCGTACACGTGTGTCACGTGACACGGGTTTTCTGGGAAATGTAGTTGATATTTATGGTCAATACTCTATACAGAGGTGCGGACCGAATTAATCAATTGGTATTAATAAAAAAAGAGAACTACGGAAAATCACGTACAAGTCAGACAGCACTAATGCAAAACTCCACGTGTTTTCCAGTAGTAATCTGTCTAAGGGTTAACAGTTATGACATGCAATGGAAATAGAGCAAAAACACAACGGTTATAATTTCTGAAAAAGGTGAGCTATGAAAAGTAGCTCACCATCTTTATTTATTTATTTCCCCTTTTTTGTTATATCTGAAAAAAATTATGGAGACCAATGAATTAAAAACAAAATTCAGTCCTTATGGAGTCCTGGGTGAGGGCTCAACATCTGACATGAAATGCTTAATATTCAAATATTCTGATACTGTAGCCGTCTCAGGAATATATTGCTGTGCTCTGCATATAATGTGACTCTTGTTGAATCAGCACTGTTGTCCTACTCGGTGTGCCAGCGACCACATACTGTATACTGTACACACCACACTACTGGTGTACACTGGTTAAGAATCAAAGCAGTGTTGAAGTACAGCTCCCCACTGTCGACAACAAAGACTGTTGTCATCATCATCGCTCAAGTGCCCTCGAGATCTGCAACACATGCAGCTTCCACTGTTCATTCCCAGTCAGTCCTGTGTCCCTACCATAGAGTATATAAAAGGATAGAGACTGAACTGGCGCGAAGCTCCGCCCCCCAGCTATTTATGTCAGTGGAAGTTGCTCAGTGGCGTTTTGAAGCACCCGGAAGACTGCCGGAAGTACCGTCTCAGAACGTCTACTTCCGCTTTTGACCACCAAATTTTGGTGGTCAAATGCGGAAGTGCAACCGAGCGCTCAATGTTAAAGCCCAGCTGCACGGGGTTTCCCGGTCATGAATCCACAGGTCCGCCTGTAGTCCCTCCTCCTACCACTAGGGCCCAGTGCTTCAACGTTGAATAGCCTCACTGGCCCCTTGGTCCCTACTCAGAGCATCTGGAAATGAGAGTGGTCTTGTTCCTCTGTGGTTGTACTGGGTCTTTTTCAGTGGTGCAACCACTCCTATAGACAGCTTTGTGTGTCCCTGTGTCTGTCCCTGGCTGGCTGGCTGGGTCTGTCCGAGCACGAAAATAGTCACTGTTGCGCAGCCACGCACGCACGCACGCACGCACGCACGCACGCACGCACGCACGCACGCACGCACGCACGCACGCACGCACGCACGCACGCACGCACGCACGCACGCACGCACGCGGTTTAGGTATTGATTTAAATGCATTATTCCTGTAAAATCCCATCGAAGTTGACAGTGAATTTACTTTTTTACTTTTTCACTGCGCAGCCACGCACGCACGCACGCACGCACGCACGCACGCACGCACGCACGCACGCACGCACGCACGCACGCACGCACGCACGCACGCACGCACGCACGCACGCACACATTGTATATATGATGATTTGGGGTGGTACAGTACACAGTACAGTAGAGGGACCCCCTGGGGACCCCCACAAGGTAACTGTCATTTCTGGACGCGGGACGTCTCGCCAGAACCGGGCCGGCGCCCTGGCCCACCCTTCACACAGGAGTGATTTTTTTTTTTTTACCAGGTGTGACATTGTCGTAGTAGTATATGATTGATTAAGCACTGTGAACAGGAAACAAGGCATTGCTCCAAAGGGCTCTCATGCTGTTTGCAGCAGTTGTGATTTGTGCTGTTCTGAAGGGAAAGGTTTTCTGAAAAAGCTATGTTTCTATGTCAGTCGTTCTTTGATTTTTCAAAAATAGCAGACCTACAAGCTCGTAGCGCGCCACTCGGTGGCGCGCTATGAGCTTGTAGATCTGCTATTTTTCAATAGCTAAAGCATAACATAATGCTAACACCAAAAGGGGTTCCTGCCCAAAATGGGTTAACCCATTTAGACCTGAGGACGATTCTACAAATGCCTTCTAAATTCTGACAGTTTTCAGAAAAACCCTATGTCAGTCGTTCTCAAACATTTTCACGACAAGGACCCCCAAGATTATTATGTATTTGGCCGCCGACCCCCATCTGAAAATATGTTGTTCCAGGGACCCCCCCAAAGATTTGAGTTAAAAAACGTTGGCTCTGAAAGAATATATATTCAAAGATTTGCACTGCATTTTCACGATTTTTCTAAAATAGCAGATCTACAAGCTCGTAGCGCGGCACTACGAGCTTGTCGATCTGCTATTTTTCAATAGCTAAAGTATAACATAATGCTTAAAACACCAAAAGGGGTTCCCTCCCAAAATTGGTTTAAATGTCATACTGTACCAATTCAAGCCTAGAGGTGTGGATTGGTTTCTGCCCACCCCTTATACCACTTCTCTCTCTAAACCGTACTAAATCTGCCATTTTGTACTGTTTTGAAAAACATTTACAAATAGTTCAAATAGCCGATCCACAGGCTCACACCGAGTCGATGCAGATAGTTTAGGGATAAAGGCGATTGGGCCATTATAGTGCCCTGAATGGATTGAGGGAGTGGGCGGTGAAGGTGGGGGTGGTGGTGGTGGTGGGCAGAAGATTGAAGGATAGAGAGCAATAGATGGAGCTAAAGAACAGCGGATAAGACGGTAAAACTGGAAGAAAAATGTAATAAAGAACAGAAATAAGGAGGTAGAGAATAAGGGAGTTGGAAGGCTTTCCGAGATCAGCTCTTTGTGACAAAAATATAAAGTGGTTTAGGTATTGATTTAAATGCATTATTCCTGTAAAATCCCATCGAAGTTGACAGTGAATTAACTTTTTTTACTCTGTGCTCACTGGGCTGCAGTTTTTGTGCAATTTCTCAACGTTTCTCAAAAACAAAAAGAAGGGAGATAGCTGTCCTGGCAAGAAGCTGTTAGCTGCCCCCACACACGCACATGCACACGCACGCGCACACGCACACACACACATGAAGTTTTAATTAACACATTGGGTATACACCGCACATGCACATACTGTACACAACAGACACCAATCACGCGCACACGCGCGCACCCACGCGCACACACCAGATATGGACCTTGGGCAGAAATAATAATCTGTTATCAGATGGAGATTGTATTTATTCATCTGTAAAGATGACTCGCATCAGTGAAAGTTCCACAAAACTGCATAATTATAATCAGCTTATTTATCAGACAGAAATTAGCCACGAGCTCTAGCTTCTCTGCCATTAAGCCCACCTCTGTCTCTTTTTTATATGAATTTATCAACCTCACTCTACTATACCCTATACTCTCTCTCTCTCTCTCTCTCTCTCTCTCTCTCTCTCTCTCTCTCTCCACAACCTACTGTAAGTGCTAGTAGAACCAAATGGACCCTATGGATGGATTTTATTTTGTCATTGAACACTGTTTACACACATGTACAACGAAATTGATTTGTTGACATCACTCCAAAGCAGTACAAAAGTAATCATATGTGTTAGTAGTAGCACCCAGTAGGTACCAATAATAAAAAGCAGGGGGGGGGGGGTAATGAGGAACCTATAATGCGCTGTGCAGTTTTCACCACCTTCTGTAGTGATTTCCGCTCTGCCACAGTACAGTTTCCGTACCAAGCGGTGATACAGTAGGTCAATGTACTTTCAATGGTACCCCGGTAAAAGTTTTCCAGAGTCTGGTGGGATAGCTTGACTTTCCTTAGTCTCCGCAAGAAAAAGAGACGCTGGTGGGCCTTCTTTATGAGGGATATGTGGACCCCCAGGAACTTGAAGCTGGTGACACGCTCCACCTCCACACCATCGATGAGGATCGGAGCATGCTGCCCCCCTCTGCTCCGTCTGAAGTCCACAACCAGCTCCTTTGTCTTGGAGGTGTTAAGGACGAGGTTGTTCTCTGCGCACCACCTCACCTGGTGTTGTACTTCCTCCATATAGGCGCGTTCGTCGTTGTTCTTGATAAGGCCAATCACTGTAGTGTCGTCTGCGAACTTGATGACATGGTTTGAGGCATGTGCAGGTGTGCAGTCGAAAGTGAAGAGGGAGTATAGGAGGGGGCTCAGGACACAACCCTGCGGGAGACCAGTGTTCAGGGTGATGGTTGAGGAGGTGAGGTTGCCTATCCTGACCTGCTGGGGTCTGTTCACAAGGAAGTCAAGGATCCAGTTACAGAGCAGGGGGACCCTAACGGGTCCATTTGGTTCCATTTGTACACTCTCAGAGTTAAATTAACATTGAATTTACAATATACATTGGGGGTCCCAGAGATAGAAATGCCATTAAATGGGGGTCCGTAGCCTAATGCATGTCAAACTGGGGGTCCTTGAAATGAGACGGGTTGAGAATTACTGCTAGAGCCGTAAAAATCTTCTCTTATGGAGGTCCCTGGCATATCTTTTCAAATGTGGGCTAATTAGTGTCAATTTGGGGGTCCTTGAAGTGAAAACGTGTGGGAACCTCTGCTCCAGAGTCCAGACTACACGCTTGAATATGTTTAATGTTATGCATATTAAAGCAATAAGCCACGAGAGGTCTCAGGTTACCAGGTATTTTACAATGGCTGGGAGGCGTACTGTCGGTAGACCCCACGCGCAAAGTCATATGAGTGCGGGCGGTGCTTACAGGCCCGCACAGCCAGCGTGTGTGTAAGGCAATCAAGTGCTCCCCTTCCCCAGTACAGCTACAAGGCTGCAGGATGATACAAAGTGATTGAAGGTGTGGATTATCGGTCACGTGACGGTAACCAGCCAATCAGAATCAAGTATTGGGACTAACTTTTTGAGGGCCGCTAGCCCCTCCAACGTCAATGGACCGTGTTAATGTTTGTTAGGAGCACTTTATACAGAGTGGCAGCCAAGTCTATGGACTTTTAATGTTTGTTAGGAGCACTTTATACAGAGTGGCAGCCAAGCCTATGGACTTTTAATGTTTGTTAGGAGCACTTTATACAGAGTGGCAGCCAAGTCTATGGACTTGTAATGTTTGTTAGGAGCACTTTATACAGAGTGGCAGCCAAGTCTATGGACTTTTAATGTTTGTTAGGAGCACTTTATACAGAGTGGCAGCCAAGCCTATGGACTTTTAATGTTTGTTAGGAGCACTTTATACAGAGTGGCAGCCAAGTCTATGGACTTGTAATGTTTGTTAGGAGCACTTTATACAGAGTGGCAGCCAAGTCTATGGACTTTTAATGTTTGTTAGGAGCACTTTATACAGAGTGGCAGCCAAGTCTATGGACTTTTAATGTTTGTTAGGAGCACTTTATACAGAGTGGCAGCCAAGTCTATGGACTTGTAATGTTTGTTAGGAGCACTTTATACAGAGTGGCAGCCAAGTCTATGGACTTTTAATGTTTGTTAGGAGCACTTTATACAGAGTGGCAGCCAAGTCTATGGACTTTTAATGTTTGTTAGGAGCACTTTATACAGAGTGGCAGCCAAGTCTATGGACTTTTAATGTTTGTTAGGAGCACTTTATACAGAGTGGCAGCCAAGTCTATGGACTTTTAATGTTTGTTAGGATCACTTTATACAGAGTGGCAGCCAAGTCTATGGACTTTTAATGTTTGTTAGGAGCACTTTATACAGAGTGGCAGCCAAGTCTATGGACTTTTAATGTTTGTTAGGAGCACTTTATACAGAGTGGCAGCCAAGTCTATGGACTTTTAATGTTTGTTAGGAGCACTTTTCCAGGTGCCCCTCACTTCCCACGAGTCAGATGTTTTTCTTGTACACTCTTTTCTCTTTTTTCTTTTTTATAGCTTTGGCAGATACAGGCTTTAATAATATCATTCAAATAACCTATCAGTTATCTGCAGCTACTCAGTCAGGGATATATATATAAACGGAATGTTCAATGACTAAATGTCCCTGAGCTTGAAGGGATTACAGTCACATACTGAGAGATCATCACCAGAAAGCCTGGGGATAAAGTTTGGTTTAACGAAGCCGTGCAGAAAACGCAGCCAGGAAAAAGAGACGGCTCTATCACAATAAGCTGCAGATATCCAACTTCTATGTTTCTGAAGCAAGAGCAGCGTTCAAGCAAATCAAACAAAGAGACAATATTTATAACAACAAACAAACAAACAAAAAAGATTGGACAACTCACTTATAGCACAAAGAAATGGTGGGGTAATGTGAGAGAGATATACCTGCACACTGTCACTTGCACATTCAAGAGAATTTGTATTGATGCAAGAACGTTTTGGTCATGTAGACCTTCCTCAGGTTTTAAGTGACACCACATGCACATGCTGTACATCACACACACACACACACACACACACACACACACACACACACACACACACACACACACAACACGAGTGATGACATCGCACAGTGACATGACTATCTATTATGATTTTATAATAAGAAGAAGTGATTGTTTTTCCATATAGAGGGTAAGCGCGTGACATCATCATCATCATACCAGGAAGTTATGCAGGAATACCCACTGAGTGGCAAAAAACTACTTTCTGGCCTTGACAGCCCATACATCCAAACAGAAAAGTCCTATTTCATTGTCACTCACTTTGCCACTCGATCTGCCACTCAATCTGCCATTCACTATATGCATGCGCATACCCTCTATTGTTGAAATGTTTTAAATTCAAACCTTTGTCATTATGTGCCGCTATAGTGATAACACACATTATTACAATTCATATCTCCATTGAAAATGCCCTGAACAGCCTCTCGGTTGTTAATAATACAAAGGCTGATCTACAGTATGTATCAGTTGGCCGAAATGTGGTCGCACCAATAAAACAACCTCTCTTGAAGTGGCAGTGTGCAGGACTGGTATCGCACCAGATTGATCTCGCCTACAGTTTGTCGCTGACGCACCTGCTCTGAAACTGACTGACTGGGTGTGCGGAAGGCTTTTTCACCAGATCTTTGCATTACATTAACAGTTTCCCTGCATGCGGTGATTAAACAATCGTGTTCCAAGATCTCCCTGAAGAGTTTACACTAATAACCTTTGAAGAGCCACTCTTGAGCCTTGCTTGTCACATGTGTGTGCTGATGTCTGTAGGGACACACTGCTTGACAAAAACACTCAAGTTGAACCAGTGGCGTGCACAGATAGACACTAGGGGGTTGCTAGAGCACCCCCTGCCCTTTTGGCAATGTGCCCTTTTGAAAAAAGAAAGAAAAAAAAACTTTTTTTCCTCTTTTTTTTTTTGATTTTTCAAAAATAGCAGACCTACAAGCTCATAGCGCGCCACTCGGTGGCGCGCTATGAGCTTGTAGATCTGCTATTTTTCAATAGCTAAAGCATAACATAATGCTAACACCAAAAGGGGTTCCCGCCCAAAATGGATTAAGGCAACCGGCCGGTTCCACGCGCTGCACAAGGTGCCCTTTTTTAACTTGAGCACCTGCCCCTCTAAATGTCTGTGCACGCCACTGAGTTGAACACATTATGCCTTTTCGTTATCAAGAACAGAAAGCACCTTTTTTCACATTATTTCTTTTTCCAGTTGAAAAAGTATTTTTATTTATTTTTTGCCAAACGTCATTTTTTCCCCCCAGAGCTTAAATGTGCCTTAAATTTCAAGTCTATGTCAAACATGAGTATGTAACATCATCATCATTCTTTCGGCAGCTGTTTGCAGGGCTGATTTCTCATTACAAACTGCACATACTGCTCTCGTAGACTGTGCACACACAGGGGCTATGCATCACTGAGCTGGGATTGGATAGAAATGGCATTCCACTATCTACCATGGTAATTCAGCTCGTACAGCATAAAATGTCAATTAAACCATTTAGTCCTAAATTCGATTTAGGACTAAATGTCTTCTAAATCCTGACAGTTTTCTGAAAAAAAAAACATGTTTCTATATGTCAGTGGTTGTCAAACTATTTCATGTCAAGGACCTCCAGAATTATCTGTATTTTACCGCGGACCCCCCCCATCTGAAAATATGTTGTTCCAGGGGACCTCCCAGAAGCAAAGATTTGAGTTAAAAAATGTTCACTGTGAAAGAATATACATTCAAAGATATGCGCGACATTTTCACGATTTTTCAAAAAATAGCAGACCTACAAGCTCGTAGCGTGGCACTCGGTGCCGCACTATGAGCTTGTAGATCTGCTATTTTTCAATAGCTAAAGTATAACATAATGCTTGGAACACCAAAAGGGGTTTCCCGCCCAGAATGGGTTAAGGACTTTTCCTGGGCGTCGCTGTGAATCTGTAAAATGTGCTCCGTCATCAGCCAATACTTGTTCTGTGATTCGCCATTAATTACAACCTACTTGGCATTGATTGCACCATCAAATAGTTGTGCAGAAGTACTAACTTTAATTTTACACAGCTATGGTGACACCTTGAACTACGAGCCTGGGGGGGAGAGGGTATTGAACAGGGATTATTATGTTGATAGTATATTGTTTGATGCTGCTATATAGGCTCCTGGCTTACCTGCAATCCTAGTTTACTGAGGTAGTCTCCACTATCTCCCTGCATTTGTTGCACTGTATGTGATTACCTTGCTTTTTTGTAAGTCGCTTAAGAGCGTCTGCTAAATGCCTAAATTTTATTGTAGCATAGCCCCTGGACTTTAGTGTGATATGGTGTGCTGTGTACAATATTTTTTTCGCTTTTATTTTTTTAATATTTTGTATGGAGGGACAGACAGTAGGCTGACAGGAAATGGGGAGAGAGATGGGGGGGAAGACATGCAGTAAAGGCCGTCGGGATCGGGAGTCGAACCCACGGCACACTGCCAGACTGGATTACCAGCCAAGGTGCCTGGACCGCTGAGCCACGGCCCAGGCCGCTGTGTACAATATTATATAAAAAAAAAATGATTTTGATTATTACACTGGCATTGTCCATTTTCAGGTATTATATTTGCGACATAATGCGAGGTTGACACTCGAAGAAGACGAAGAAGTGTCAATGTGAATGGCTGAGAGAGCAGATGCCATGCACAGATAAGATAATACAAATATACCCCCCCCCCCCCCCCCCCCCCCCCCTCCAAAATCATCCCACACTGACTGCACAGACCGGCATTCCCGGCAGTTTGATACCCTTGCCTTAACCCATTCTGGGCGGGAACGCATTTTGGTGTTTTAAAGCATTATGTTATGCTTTAGCTGTTGAAAAATAGCAGAGCTACAAGCTCATAGCGTGGCATGAACTTTTAGATCTGCTATTTTTTGAAAACTCGTGAAAATGTGGTGCAAATCTTTGAATATATATTCTTTCAGAGCGAACGTTTTTAACTCAAATATTTGCTTCTGGGGGGGGAAACGAAACGAAACGACTGACATAAGAAACATGAGGGTTTCAGGATTTAGAAGACATTTTTTAGAATCGTCCTCATGTCCAAATGGGTTAATTGTTTCTAAACACCCCTGAAATCTAACAATACAACTGGTGCCTGTATTGAACCTGTTCAAACAAAGCGAACGGAGCAACAGCACATTTGTGTATTCAGGACACCGTTCAGCTCACTGAAGCAGGAATCAATAGGATGCCAGCAAGCGTTTCTAAAAGTGATCCCCCCCCCCCTATCCCAATAGAACAAGTCTGTAATTACCTTTATCAGTTAACAAGGCTAATTTATTTTGTCACGCTCCAGTAAATACTTAACCCGAATAATATTATTCACACTCTCGGGGTTGGTGTAACTGCATTATTGGTATGCCTGGGCTGCTTCATTAACGGCCTGCCTTGGCACCGAGGGGAGATGGGCCGCGATGCGCCGTGGGAGTGGGAAGGCAGGGTTACTGGACTGCGAAACCTTGGGCCGCCTCCTGCGGATAAAAGCACCTCAATTCCCCCTGGAGGCAGCGATCGATAGGTTACTGTGGGGCTCTGCGAGCGAGGGAACTTTCTTCTCAGCCTCACACAGCAGTATGTTGGATGCCTATAGGAAGGAGGAAGAAAGGAGGGGAAAAAACTGAGCTCTGAAGATTAGACATTAGTCCATTTTGACCTGAGATCAGATTCTAAAAATGTCTTCTACATCCTGACAGTTTTCTGAAAAAGCTATGTTTCTATGTCAGTGGTTCTTCGATTTTTCAAAAATAGCAGACCTACAAGCTCGTAGCGCGCCACCGAGTGGCGCGCTACGAGCTTGTAGGTCTGCTATTTTTCAATAGCTAAAGCATAACGTAATGCTAACACCAAAAGGGGTTCTCGCCCAGAATGGGTTAGAGAGATGAGACGTTCAGTTTTATTCTTTTTCTTTTTTTGCCCGGGACACGGTCAGTTCACCTTCAGATATTTCACATCAATGGGTTCTCTTTAAACATCCTACAGACAAAAATCCTTTTTAGTTATCTTTTAAAGGTTATACCTATATTCTGAAAGAAACTGTTAAGAATTAAAAATCTGCCCTTTCGAACTGCTAGACTTGAAAGTGTTTTGGACTGAATCCAAGTTCACTGATGACCCTATGTAAAAGTGTACACTTTTATATAATGTGTATATATTTTGTCTCCATTATAATGATCCCTCTTTAATTGTTCTTGAGGCTTACTTTTTGTCCTGAAGAATATTTCTGAAGTGTTTATTTCTCAACAATCACCTAACCCGTTGGCCGGGTTAAAACTCACCTGTGTGGTTCCCGAATGCACGGCAGGTTAAAACTAACCCGTTGGCCGGGTAAAAACTCACCTGTGTGGTTCCCGAATGCACGGCAGGTTAAAACTAACCCGTTGCCGGGTTAAAACTCACCTGTGTGGGTCCCGAATGCACGGCAGGTTAAAACTAACCCGTGGCCGGGTTAAAACTCACCTGTGTGGGTCCCGAATGCACGGCAGGTTAAAACTAACCTGTTGGCCGGGTTAAAACTCACCTGTGTGGGTCCCGAATGCACGGCAGGTTAAAACTAAGTGGCTTCCTGTGAGGTTGAGGTTTAGGGTTGCGTTTACTTTTGGGTAGGGTGTCGGACTTATAAACTGTAAGGCTTCACTCACACCTGCACAACAGATTGTTGTATAGCTGATGCATGAGACTTGTTGACTGTTGCAAGCTCGCAATTAATTTCCAATGGGAGTCACATGGTTTGACACAACATATGTGTTGTATGAGGGGGAGGGGGGCAGTCGAAACACAGCCGAAAGCCGTACAACAAAAATGTTGTGTCAAACCATGTGACTTCCATTGGAAATGCATGACACTTACCCTTTGTTTACATCTACTATGCAACATTGTTGTATGCTAGATGTATAGGTGTGAGTGAGGCTTAAGACTGCTGGTATGTCACTGCATGGGTAGTCGTACACGGTTACATTTGCTGGAGGGGGATATAATATGCCTCAGCTTTTGATGTTGCCCATTCTGGTCATTCAGGTTTATTGCCAGGCAGTGGGGATATGTTTTATAGAAATGGAAAACAATTAACTTACTAGGCTTAATTCAAGCATGACAGTCTAGACTCTAGAGATAGTCTGACTTTCCAGCCGGGCTCAGTCATTCCGATGTAAATATCATGTCTTTTACACAACAAGGCCTGCCGTATGCACTGGAAAAATATGTGCGTGACATTAAACATAAAACAATGTTTTATCATATAGGGAAACTATTGGTGGAGAGGTTTGTCTAACCCGTGTTATGCTTAGCTGTGATTGGACCATAGCAGTTTGGGGAGGGGCTTAGCTATAGGCCTATAAAAGGAGCAGTGGGGTCATGTGTGACTCTTTTAGGAGGATCAGACCAACAACAGGAAGTGGCAAGTGTGAGTTTAGCAATGAGCTTCATGGACATCGGTAAATCAATAAATGTGTGTTTCAACTTAAGCTATTGTCTGTGTATCATTTGTAACCTGAAGTCATTGGAAATGTACATGAAAGTAAATGTGTAAAATGCAAACTTGGTCAGGATGTGAAAACAAACTAACTCCCTGAATACATGCGTAGCTAGCATACGACGTAGCATTCAGATAGTTTGGAGCTGACCAGCTCAGTGGCCTTGTGGTTAGAGTGTCCGCCCTGAGACTGGGAGGTCGGGGTTCGATGATCCCCGGCCGGGTCATACCAAAGACTCTAAAAATGGTACCCAGTGCCGATCCCTGCTTGACACTCAGCATCAAAGGTTGGATTGGGGGTAAGTCCCTGCAACTTGCTTATGCTTTCTCTTCTTGATTGTCCGTGTGTGTGCGCGTGTGTGTGTGTGTGCGCGTGCGTGCGCGTGCGTGCGTGTGTCTCTTCCACAGGCATGTTTATGTGATCCCGGCCTTCACCTGGATTCTGTCTCTAGCCATCTTATTCGCCCAGACGGTCATCCGACCAATCACCTCGCTGCTCACCCTGCTGAAAGGGATCTTGCTTATCGTCACGGTAAACATTTTCATATACTGTGTGTGTGTGTGTGTGTGTGTGTGTGTGTGTGTGTGTGTGTGTGTGTGTGTGTGTGTACAATTTCAAAATTGTAAAAGTGAAAATAGCCGATCTACAAGATCACACCATGTACAGCATAGTAACATTGCAACGCGTATAGATCACACCATGTACAGCATAGTAACATTGCAACGCGTATAGATCACACCATGTACAGCATAGTAACATTGCAACGCCTATAGAGTTTGTAGATTGGCAAGTGTATAACGCTTATACGGCCTTAAGGAAATACCGCCTGTTTGGACGCAATGCCCTCCCGTCAACACACATGGCTCCAAAGAACTGCAGCAGCCAATGAGGCATCTATTTTTGAGTGGTGATAAATGGTAAATGGTGCATTTATAAAGCGCCTTTATCCAAGGCGCTTTACATAGATTGTGCATTACATTCACCCATTCACACACACATTCATACACCGATGGCGGCGGAAGCCATGCAAGGCACCAACCAGCACATCAGGAGCAATTAGGGGTTCAGTGTCTTGCCCAAGGACACTTCGACATGTAGACAGGAGGAGCCGGGATTCGAACCGCCGACCCATGGATCATTGGACGACCTGCTCTACCTCCTGAGCCACAGCGGTGCAACCACTCCCTTCTGCCCTTACGGAGCTGTGTGTGTGGCTGGGTGGGTGGCTGGGTGGGTGGGTGGCTGCGTCTGAGCACGAAAACAGCATGGTTGTTTTTCACCACCTGTGCACAACCTAACACACACAAACACGCACATATTAACTGTATATATGGTGATTTTGAGTGTGCCAGTACAGTACAGTGACAGTACAGTACAGTAGAGGGTACAGTAGAGGGACCCCCACACGGTAACTATGTCATTTCTCAACCGTTTCGGACGTGGGGCGGCTCGCCGGAATCGGGCCGGGGTCCCCCTTACGGAGTTGCACTACTCACTTCACACGGGTTTGATTTTTGAGTGGTGCAAACCACTCCAACAACCAGCTTTGTCTGTATCTATGTGTCTATGTATGTGTGTACCTGTACGTGTGTGTACCTGTACGTGGGACCCAAAAACATGAGCATGGTTATTGGTTACTATGGTCACTGACATTACGTCAGACCACAGCTGATCATGCTATATAAGACCTTGCACCACTCAGTTCACACGGGTGTGATTTTTTAAATATCTATGGGGAGACTTCTCCAGTTCAAATAATATCTAATTATGCATGCACGAGTATGGTGTGTTTGTGTGAGGTTGTTGTGACAGCTTTCAGTTATTTCCGTCATATCTTCTAAAAGTCTATAACCCATTTTGGGCGGGAAACCCTTTTGGTGTTTCAAGCATTGTTATACTTTAGCTATTGAAGGATAGCAGATCTACAAGCTCGTAGTGCGGCACTCGGTGCTTGTAGGTCTGCTATTTTTGAAAAATCGTGAAAATGCGGCACAACTCTTTGAATATTATATACGTTTTTAACTCAAATCTTTGCTTCTGGGGGGGGTCCCGCCTGGAACAACATATTTTTGAGATTGGGGGTCGGTGGTCAAATATATAATTTCTGGGGTCCTTGACATGAAATAGTTGGAACACCACTGACATAGAAACATGAGGTTTTTCAGAAAACTGTCATGATTTAGAAGACATTTAGAAGACATTTAGAAGACATTTAGATTAGAAGACATTTAGAAGACATTTAGAAGACATTTAGATTAGAAGACATTTAGAAGACATTTAGATTAGAAGACATTTAGAAGACATTTAGATTAGAAGACATTTAGAAGACATTTAGAAGACATTTAGATTAGAAGACATTTAGAAGACATTTAGATTAGAAGACATTTAGAAGACATTTAGATTAGAAGACATTTAGAAGACATTTAGAAGACATTTAGATTAGAAGACATTTAGAAGACATTTAGAAGACATTTAGAAGACATTTAGATTAGAAGACATTTAGAAGACATTTAGAAGACATTTAGATTAGAAGACATTTAGAAGACATTTAGATTAGAAGACATTTAGAAGACATTTAGAAGACATTTAGATTAGAAGACATTTAGAAGACATTTAGAAGACATTTAGATTAGAAGACATTTAGAAGACATTTAGATTAGAAGACATTTAGAAGACATTTAGAAGACATTTAGATTAGAAGACATTTAGAAGACATTTAGATTAGAAGACATTTAAAAGACATTTAGAAGACATTTAGAAGACATTTAGATTAGAAGACATTTAAAAGACATTTAGAAGACATTTAGAAGACATTTAGAAGACATTTAGATTAGAAGACATTTAGAAGACATTTAGAAGACATTTAGATTAGAAGACATTTAGAAGACATTTAGAAGACATTTAGATTAGAAGACATTTAGAAGACATTTAGATTAGAAGACATTTAGAAGACATTTAGAAGACATTTAGATTAGAAGACATTTAGAAGACATTTAGATTAGAAGACATTTAGAAGACATTTAGATTAGAAGACATTTAGAAGACATTTAGAAGACATTTAGATTAGAAGACATTTAGAAGACATTTAGATTAGAAGACATTTAGAAGACATTTAGATTAGAAGACATTTAGAAGACATTTAGATTAGAAGACATTTAAAAGACATTTAGAAGACATTTAGAAGACATTTAGAAGACATTTAGATTAGAAGACATTTAGAAGACATTTAGAAGACATTTAGATTAGAAGACATTTAAAAGACATTTAGAAGACATTTAGAAGACATTTAGAAGACATTTAGAAGACATTTAGATTAGAAGACATTTAGAAGACATTTAGAAGACATTTAGATTAGAAGACATTTAGAAGACATTTAGATTAGAAGACATTTAGAAGACATTTAGAAGACATTTAGAAGACATTTAGATTAGAAGACATTTAGAAGACATTTAGAAGACATTTAAGAAGACATTTAGATTAGAAGACATTTAGAAGACATTTAGAAGACATTTAGAAGACATTTAGATTAGAAGACATTTAGAAGACATTTAGAAGACATTTAGAAGACATTTAGAAGACATTTAGATTAGAAGACATTTAGAAGACATTTAGAAGACATTTAGAAGACATTTAGATTAGAAGACATTTAGAAGACATTTAGAAGACATTTAAGAAGACATTTAGATTAGAAGACATTTAGAAGACATTTAGAAGACATTTAGAAGACATTTAGATTAGAAGACATTTAGAAGACATTTAGAAGACATTTAGAAGACATTTAGATTAGAAGACATTTAGAAGACATTTAGAAGACATTTAGAAGACATTTAGTAGAATGGAGCTCAGGTCTAAATGGGTTAAAGGAGTGGGTTACTGCGCCACAATTTGATGTTTCTTCATTCATTACCGTTGTTGTTGTTATTTATTATCGTTGTTGTTGTTGTTATTTATTATCGTTGTTGTTGTTGTAATCATAGAGTATATAAACCGTTGTTGTTGTTGTAACCATAGAGTATATAAAGGATAGAGACCGAACTGGAGCACTAGCCCCGCCCCCAAGCTATTCATTTCGATGAAGTTGCTCAGTGGCGTTTTGAAGCACCTGGAAGACTGCCGGAAGTACCTCCTCCGGACCTCAAATTTAAGGTCCGGGGTGACGTATGGGTGACGTAGGGAGTGATGGTCCTACGTGTCCGTGTGCACGGGTCCGCCTGCAGTCCTTCCTCTTACCACTAGGGCCCAGAGCTTCAACGTTGGAGCGCCTCACTGGCCCCTTGGTTGTAATGTGTCCACGAGAAGCAAGTTCCACCGTCCCTGTTCATGTGGGTGGTGGTGTGACAGACAGTAAAGAATCTAATCTCATTAAATGTGAACGGGCCTTTCTGGAAAAGTGAAACGTTGGAATTAATAGCTGTTATTAATTTATTTTTAGAACATTCTTCCTGTAACCGTCCGAGCAGCGGAAAAAGAAGTGAAAAGCAGAAGATTGAAGCTTTTATTGGAACCGATTCCTCTGAGCCTGTACGACGTGCACGTGCGTGGATGCGCGTGCGCACACGCTGTTTCTCCACTAATAACAGCATATTTATGATTGACAGTTTAACCCATTTTGGGTGGGAACCCTTTTTGGTGTTGTAAAAGCATTATGTTATGCTTTAGCTATTTAAAAATAGCAGATCTACAAGCTCATAGCGCGCCACCGAGTGGCGCGCTATGAACTTGTAGGTCTGCTATTTTTGAAAAATCGTGAAAATGTGGCCCAAAATGTTTGAATATATTCTTTCAGAGCGAACGTTTTTATCTCAAATCTTTGCTTCTGGGTGGGTCCCCCCTCCCTGGAACAACATATTTTCAGATGGGTGTCGGTGGCCAATTACATATCATTTTTGGGGTCCTTGACATGAAATACTGAGAACCACTGATACAGAAACATGAGGCATTTCAGAAAACTGTCAGAATTTAGAAGACTTTATTTTTTTTTAATTTCGACGTCAGGCCTAAATGGGTTAATGCAAATAAAGCTGAGAAATATCTAGTGAATGCAATAAAAGGTTATTACAGCGACACCTGGGATATATGTCGAGGCTGAGGCGGTGAGATAGCCCATTTTGGGCGGGAACCCTTTTTGGTGTTTTATCTAAGCATTATGTTATACTTTAGCTATTGAAAAATAGCAGATCTACAAGCGCTACAAGCTTGTAGGTCTGCTATTTTTGAAAAATCGTGAAAATGCGATACAAATCTTTGAATATATATATATTCTTTCAGACGACTTTTTTTTTATTTCGACGTCAGGCTTAAATGGGATAGAGGTGGAGGAGAGAAGGACGTACAGCACAGCAGAGATGGGCAATGAGATACAGAAAGGATAAGGAGTGTGAGAGGTTGCAGAGAGAGAGAGAGATGCAGTAGGGGAACAGAGAGGATAAGGAGTGTGAGAGGTTGCAGAGAGAGAGAGAGATGCAGTAGGGGAACAGAGAGGATAAGGAGTGTGAGAGGTTGCAGAGAGAGAGAGAGAGAGATGCAGCAGGGGAACAGAAAGGATAAGGAGTGTGAGAGGTTGCAGAGAGAGAGAGAGAGATGCAGCAGGGGAACAGAAAGGATAAGGAGTGTGAGAGGTTGCAGAGAGAGAGAGAGAGAGATGCAGCAGGGGAACAGAGAGGATAAGGAGTGTGAGAGGTTGCAGAGAGAGAGAGAGAGAGAGAGAGATGCAACAGGGGAACAGAAAGGATAAGGAGTGTGAGAGGTTGCAGAGAGAGAGAGAGATGCAGCAGGGGAACAGAACGGATAAGGAGTGTGAGAGGTTGCAGAGAGAGAGAGAGATGCAGCAGGGGAACAGAAAGGATAAGGAGTGTGAGAGGTTGCAGAGAGAGAGAGAGAGAGATGCAGCAGGGGAACAGAGAGGATAAGGAGTGTGAGAGGTTGCAGAGAGAGAGAGGGATGCAGCAGGGGAACAGAGGATAAGGAGTGTGAGAGGTTGCAGAGAGAGAGAGAGAGATGCAGCAGGGGAACAGAAAGGATAAGGAGTGTGAGAGGTTGCAGAGAGAGAGGGAGATGCAGCAGGGGAACAGAAAGGATAAGGAGTGTGAGAGGTTGCAGAGAGAGAGGGAGATGCAGCAGGGGAACAGAGAGGATAAGGAGTGTGAGAGGTTGCAGAGAGAGAGAGAGAGAGAGAGAGATGCAACAGGGGAACAGAAAGGATAAGGAGTGTGAGAGGTTGCAGAGAGAGAGAGAGATGCAGCAGGGGAACAGAACGGATAAGGAGTGTGAGAGGTTGCAGAGAGAGAGAGAGAGAGATGCAGCAGGGGAACAGAGAGGATAAGGAGTGTGAGAGGTTGCAGAGAGAGAGAGAGATGCAGCAGGGGAACAGAGAGGATAAGGAGTGTGAGAGGTTGCAGAGAGAGAGAGAGATGCAGCAGGGGAACAGAGAGGATAAGGAGTGTGAGAGGTTGCAGAGAGAGAGAGAGAGAGATGCAGCAGGGGAACAGAGAGGATAAGGAGTGTGAGAGGTTGCAGAGAGAGAGAGAGAGAGATGCAGCAGGGGAACAGAGAGGATAAGGAGTGTGAGAGGTTGCAGAGAGAGAGAGATGCAGCAGGGGAACAGAGAGGATAAGGAGTGTGAGAGGTTGCAGAGAGAGAGAGAGAGGTGCAGCAGGGGAACAGAACGGATAAGGAGTGTGAGAGGTTGCAGAGAGAGAGAGAGAGGTGCAGCAGGGGAACAGAAAGGATAAGGAGTGTGAGAGGTTGCAGAGAGAGAGAGAGAGATGCAGCAGGGGAACAGAGAGGATAAGGAGTGTGAGAGGTTGCAGAGAGAGAGAGAGAGAGAGAGATGCAGCAGGGGAACAGAGAGGATAAGGAGTGTGAGAGGTTGCAGAGAGAGAGAGAGAGAGGGGGATGCAGCAGGGGAACAGAGAGGATAAGGAGTGTAAGAGGTTGCAGAGAGAGAGAGAGGGGGATGCAGCAGGGGAACAGAGAGGATAAGGAGTGTAAGAGGTTGCAGAGAGAGAGAGGGATGCAGCAGGGGAACAGAGAGGATAAGGAGTGTAAGAGGTTGCAGAGAGAGAGAGAGATGCAGCAGGGGAACAGAAAGGATAAGGAGTGTGAGAGGTTGCAGAGAGAGAGAGAGATGCAGCAGGGGAACAGAGAGGATAAGGAGTGTGAGAGGTTGCAGAGAGAGAGAGAGATGCAGCAGGGGAACAGAGAGGATAAGGAGTGTGAGAGGTTGCAGAGAGAGAGAGAGAGATGCAGAGGGGGAAAGGAAGAAGGGGAAGGCTATATGAGATCAAAGTGTTATTACCTTCCCCTGAACTTGAGAGGATATTGAAGAAACCCAGACCGCTTTAACCCTTTTAAACCTGAGGACGATTCTACAAAATGTCTTCTAGATCCTGAGCGTTTTCTGAAAAAACCCATGTTTCTATGGGTCAGTGGTGCTCACACATTTTCATGTCAAGGACCCCGCCGCCGACCCCCATCTGGAAATATGTTGTTCCAGCGACCCCCCCCAGAAGCAAAGATTTGAGTTAAAAACATTTATGCCATATTTTCATGATTTCTCCAAAATAGAAGATCTACAAGCTCGTAGCGCGGCACTCGGTGCCGTGCTATGAGCTTGTAGATCTGCTATTTTTCAATAGGTAAAGTGTAACATAATGCTTAAAACACCAAAAGGGGTTCCCGCCCAGAATGGGTTAACTTGCTACGTTTTTACTTTGACGATATTTTGTTCCCATGTCTTTTCCACAATATATATCAGAGTGGTTTTTTTACACATTTATACTGTAGCTACAGTATATCCTCACACAAAGTACCAAGGACAAAAATAACTTTAGCTGCCTACTTTTTTGAGCAGCGCTAGCCCCTCCAACGTCTGGCTTTGGAAATTCTGTCATATGGCAGCCAAGTCTATGGACTTTTAATGTTTGTTTAGAGCACTTGACCAGCTCAGTGGCCTTGTGGTTAGAGTGTCCGCCCTGAGACTGGGAGGTTGGGGTTCAATCCCCGGCCGGGTCATACCAAAGACTCTAAAAAATGGGACCTGCTTGACACTCAGCATCAAGGGTTTGATTGGGGGTAAGTCCCTGCAACATACTAGCGTCATGTCCAGGGGGTGTACTTGTACATCAAGCTGCCTCACGCTACAGAAACAGGAGATAAGCTCCTTCCCTATGGGCCTCATGGCTCGGCAAGGCTACTTACTTAGAGCACTTGAGTGGCAGCCAAAGTCTATACTTACTTACTTATGCTCTTCGCCCCCAATGGGGCATAAGGCAGCCAAAGTCTATGGACGCATTGTATTCATACAATTGTATTGTATGCATTACAAGGTAGTGTAGCAGAGTGGCTCAGTGCCTCTGCCTGATGGTGGCGCTATAGTGTAGCAGAGTGGCTCAGAGCCTCTGCCTGGTGGCCTCAAAAGTCTAATATCCCCCCCTGGTCCAGAGGGATATCCCTTTGGTCTAGTGGTTAAGATGTTGGACTTTCACGTGGGAGGCCCGAGTTCGAATCCCGGGCGTTACAGTAGCAACATTGACGTGTAAAGCTTTCATTACACATTTCAGGGGATGAAGTGACATCCGTCTGTTGTAACGTGGTTCATAATTAAATGAACGTTAACAGCATAATTATTTAACCTATTTTGGGTGGGAACCCCTTCTATATACTATCTATTGAAAAATAGCAGATCTACAAGCTCATAGCGCGGCACCGAGTGCCACGCTACGAACTTGTAGGCCTGCTTCTTTTTTTTTAAATCATGAAAATGTGGCACAAATCTTTGAATATATATTCTTTCAGAGCCAAAGTTTTTTACTCAAATCTCAAATCTCTGCTCTTTGTAAACAGGCCTTGGCATTGGAAGGCATTCTGCCAGACACTTTGTCTTCTAGTATTCCATTTTATATTTCACTGCTGCACACACACACACACACACACACACACACACACACACACACACACACACACACACACACACACACACACACACACACACACACACACACACACACACACACACAGGAGTGTGTTGTGGTGTGGGTCAGCAGTAATTTTAAGCAGTTGGAGGAGGCTTGTGCCAAAACTACCCACAAGCCTTCTATCCAGTCGGATATGCTAACAAGCTTAACGATCCTAGCGGCTGCTTCGAACTAATTAAGAGCCATCTTGGACAGGAAATGACTGCGCTGCCCCCCCCCCCTGGAAGGGAGCAGATTCATGCCAGGTTAAGTCTTAAGTTCTCAGAGGTTTCCGCTGAAATATTGATGCGTTAAAAAGGCCTGTAGTTTAATTTCTGGCAGTGATGTTTAAATGTTTTAATAATGTAGGAAGGTGTCTGACAGCAGTTATCCGTTGTTACTAAAGTTCCTGCAAGTTCAACAAAACTCATTGGACCAATTCCCTTAACCACTCGACCACAGAATACGTGCATGTCTAAATTATTTTGAAAATATAACCCTTAACCCATTTAGACCTGAGACCGGTTCTAAAAAATGTCTAAAAAACCTATGTTTCCATGTCAGTGGTGCTCCCAGAATTATCTATATTTGGCTGCGGACCCCCATCTGAAAATTATGTCGTTCCAGGGACCCCCCCCCCCAGAAGCAAAGATTTTAGTTAAAAACGTTCACTCTGAAAGAATATATATTCAAAGTTTTGCGCCACATTTTCATGATTTTTCAAAAATATCAGATCTACAAGCTCATAGCGTGGCACACTACGAGCTTGTAGATCTGATATTTTTTAATAGCTAAAGTGTAACATAATGCTTAAAACACCAAAAGCTGTTCCCGTCCTGAATGGGTTAAAGACATGACCAAAATTAGGATTCCTCGGTTAAATGTTTAAAGGTATATTCAGTGATTTTACTTAATTCAAATATCACTTATTTTTTCTTTTTTTCTGGATAATCCTCCCTACTATAGAGTGTGCTGACCATATAAGGAGTTCCTCCCTGTCCCCAGTGAGCCCATGTGGTCAAAAAACCCTAGTTTCAGTTTTGGTGGCGGGTGGCAAAGCCAGGGGCCTTCCTCCAATCATGATCGACTGGGGGCGGGCCTTAGTGCACATGCTGTTGGCCTGTTGCACTTCCCCCCACTGTAGAGCGTGCATGTGCACATTTTGTTACCGGGGCGGACTGGGTGGTTTTCCAAATCACCAAAATCACTGAATGCTCCTTTAATGCATTGAATGCTCAGTCTTTATATCAATGCTTGATTCTGGATTAGTGTGATACAGTCAATGAGTCACTCTTAGGGCCGATTCACACTCCTATTTTACCGCTGTAGTGCCGAAATGATTTCGGCTCATCGGAAATTTTCAGTAGCGCCGAAGAGCCGACTTTAGGACGGTACCCGCCCCCCCCCCCCCCCGAACCTCAAATGACGTCACATTGTAGGCTCTACAGAGCCGAACCGACGTTTATTCGGCTCTAAAATAGGAGTATGAATCGCGCCTTATTCGCCCAACCAATCACTCCATATCTCCATGTACAGCCCCATGTACAGTATGTACAGCCCCGTGTACAGTATGTACAGCCCCGTGTACAGTATGTACAGCCCCATGTACAGTATGTACAGCCCCGTGTACAGTACGTACAGCCCCGTGTACAGTATGTACAGTATGTACAGCCCCGTGTACAGTATGTACAGCCCCGTGTACAGTATGTACAGTATGTACAGTATGTACAGCCCCGTGTACAGTATGTACAGCCCCGTGTACAGTATGTACAGCCCCGTGTACAGTATGTACAGCCCCGTGTACAGTATGTACAGTATGTACATCCCCGTGTACAGTATGTACAGCCCCGTGTACAGTATGTACAGCCCCGTGTACAGCCCCGTGTACAGTATGTACAGCCCCGTGTACAGTATGTACAGCCCTGTGTACAGTATGTACAGCCCTGTGTACAGTATGTACAGCCCCATGTACAGTATGTACAGCCCCGTGTACAGTATGTACAGCCCCGTGTACAGTAGCCCCATGTACAGTATGTACAGCCCCGTGTACAGTATGTACAGCCCCGTGTACAGTATGTACAGCCCCGTGTACAGTATGTACAGCCCTGTGTACAGTATGTACAGCCCCGTGTACAGCCCCGTGTACAGTATGTACAGCCCCGTGTACAGTATGTACAGCCCCGTGTACAGTATGTACAGCCCCGTGTACAGTAGGTACAGCCCCGTGTACAGTATGAGTTGTGATTTAGTTCCCTTTGGTCACTTTTTTTCACTCTGTAGTAAAGTCGTAGTTTCTGCAAAATGGCACTTCAGTTCAGCTGCCAGAAAACAGGTCATTAGGTTGGACTACCTTGTTGTGCTGCTTGTTCCTGGGTTTGTTTTATAAGCTCCCAAGCAATGTCCACTAGCTCAGGGGTTCTCAACCCGTGGGGCGCGACCCCTCGGGGGGTCGCCAAATTATTTTAGGGGGTCCCCAAATGATTTTCAAAAAAAAAAAAAAAGATTTTTTTTAAAATTTCATTTTCACGATTTTTCAAAAATAGCAGACCTACAAGCTCGTAGCGCGCCACTCAGTGGCGCGCTATGAGCTTGTAGATCTGCTATTTTTCAATAGCTAAATTATAACAATGCTTAAACCACCAAAAGGGGTTCCCGCCCAAAATGGTTTAAGGTTATTGTAGCAGTCAATTTATATTGGGGGTCGGGAGGGGGCGGGGCGGGGGTCCCGAGACATTGCCAAAGCATTTCCGGGGGTCCCCGGCCAAAAACGTTGAGAACCCCTGCACTAGCTGAATGTGTTGTCATGATGACGTGAGAGCAGACCAGTGAATTCTAATTCAAATGCCATTAACCCGTTCTGGGCGGGAACCCATTTTGGTGTTTTAAGCATTATGTTATACTTTAGCTATTGAAAAATAGCAGATCTACAAGCTCATAGCGCGGCACCGAGTGCTGCGCTATGAGCTTGTAGATCTGCTATTTTTGAAAAATCATGAAAATGTGGTGCAAATCTTTGAATATATATTCTTTCAGAGCAAACGTTTTTAACTCAAATATTTGTTTCTGGGGGGGTCATTGGAACAACATATTTTGAGATGGGGGTCGGTGGCCAATTACATATAATTCTAGGGGTTCTTGACATGAAATAGTTTGAGAACCACTGACATATAGAAACATAGGGTTTTTGTTTTTTGGCGGCGCCGTCAAAAAGGCAAATCGTAGCCTTTGCCGACTACGGATAAGCGGTTGAAGATGGATGGATGGATGGATGGGGCTGACACCGCCTTTGCTTGTTATTACCGTGTCTCCAACAGTGTTGTTTTCGACCGACAAAAACTAAGACGAAAAATGTTCGTCGACTACCTTTTTTCACTGACCAAAACTACATGGAAACTAAATGAAAACTAAGCCATGGTGACTAAAACTGAGACTAAATATATTGACGTTTTCGTCAACAGATAAAAACTGTTATGAAGGGACTAGTGGACGAGAGATCCAGTATAAGTAATTTTACACTTGGTTGCATTCTGAAAATAGCAGATCTACAAGCACACATTGTGAGCTTGTAGATCGGCTATTTTCAGCAAGTGTAAAATCAGCCATCAAGACCCGCCAAAATACATTTTAGTCGACTAAATCAACTGTAGATTTAGTCGTTATAGGGCCTTTTTGGGGTCCAGTGGAACAATGCCTATTATTTCGTGGTCCACTTAACCTTTGGATGCCAGAGCAGCCCCCCAAGCTGTTTGACTCCCTCTTCGCCACAGAGCTGTGCTGGATCCTCGCCAACACGTTATTCTCCTGGCACACCTACCCAGGCAATAGACTCACCCTCTGGTCCCTCATAACAGAGATGTCGACGTTTTGGCCCTGATTCACATCCTCTTCCAAGCCCATAGTTCCTCTGTTTGTCATGATATTCTTCAATTACACAACAGGTCGTTTCGAGGAAGCAATCTGATTGGTTGAAACAGCCTTCTAGCCGTGGTTCAAACGAGCACCACTCCACACCTAATCAAAACGAAGAATTCAGCTGCTCTGTTTTCCCAGAGCGCTAGCAAACTCGGTGGTTAGGCTAGCTAGTTTCTTGTGACATTTGTGGTCGTAGTGACTACATCTGTCATTTAAAAAAAAGGGTAACTGTTGTATAATTGCAATATTACACTGGTTTAACGTGATTATTGCCACTTCAGTGATGGCAATAATCACGTTAAACCACACCCTCTCGTGTAATATTGCTTAAATAAACCGCCAGCTACAACTCTTCGTTACCCCTGGCACGTCGCCACATCAAAGACTGTTTTGCACCTGCGTAAAACGACTATAATGCCTTCCACACCCACACAGGAATCACCTTCCCGTCAACAGACATCACAATAAACAGAGGTTTAGAACACACCAACTCTCACACCCATCTCAACCGCTGCATTCTAATCCTGCAAATCCACCTCGACTGCATTAACGTCTTTAAATCAAGAAAGCAAGCACAACTCCAAATCGTCTCAATCTCTCTGAGCATTCTTAACCGGGTGCATGCTTGCATGGTCGGTAAAGTAACATTCAATAAGTCTCTAAAAAGAGGATAATGGCGCTCACGGAACTGTCCTGTATACAGTACAAGGCCGGGGTTCTCAACCTTTTTGGCGTCTTCGGCGTGTGAGCCTGTATGTATGACTGAGGACCACAAGGGTTGTCTTTATCCTTAATTTTCTTTTAACCCTCAATTAAAGAAATCAAAACCCACCATCCCCCGCCCCTCGGTCCGTACGAAGTACGAACCCATCTGCAACTATCTCTCTCACCAGGTGGAAACAGAGCTACACTTTATAACCTCCTGCCCACTATAACATGACATCAGAGACACATAAGGCCTATTCATAGTTTGGACTTTCGGTGGTGAGGTGACCACCGAAGCGGTGGTTTGGATGTCTCCAATGTTGTGGTTGGATGAGCGGTGGTGAGTAAAAACGGAGAGAAGGGCTGGGGGAGAGCGGCGGTTTGCTCTTTACCGCGGCTCAGTGACGTCATGTTGTAGTGGCGGTGGTTTGCTCTTCACCGCGGCTCAGTGACGTCATGTTGTAGTGGCGGTGGTTTGCTCTTTACCGCGGCTCAGTGACGTCATGTTGTAGTGGCGGTGGTTTGCTCTTCACCGCGGCTCAGTGACGTCATGTTGTAGTGGCGGTGGTTTGCTCTTTACCGCGGCTCAGTGACGTCATGTTGTAGTGGCGGTGGTTTGCTCTTCACCGCGGCTCAGTGACGTCATGTTGTAGTGGCGGTGGTTTGCTCTTCACCGCGGCTCAGTGACGTCATGTTGTAGTTGCATGCGGTGGTCACCTCACCACCAGACTTTACAGTACTTGCCACAGATGACATACACACAAAGTGAGTTTGAAAACATTGAAGCCAACGACAAAAAAAACTCGCATACGTACTGGGAGAAATACAACAATGTGCAAACACGGCGAGATTTGTAAACTCTCTAGGTCGTCCTCAGACGAGCCCTCCATCCGTCATCCCGGTTCTCCATACATCTGGCCAGTTCGTTGGTGCTTTGTGCTCCTGCGTCGTTCTCGAGTACATCCACGTATGTTAACGCGGGACGTCCTCGTGACCGGTGCCCGTGTGTTGGTTCCCACAGCACTAGTTTGCCGACTGGAAGCTCTTGGTGTCTTTGGCAGTGTCCTGCTAGTCTCATTCTCCTGGTGTCTTTGGCAGTGTGTCCTGCTAGTCTCATTCTCCTGGTGTCTTTTGGCAGTGTCCTGCTAGTCTCATTCTCCTGGTGTCTTTTGGCAGTGTGTCCTGCTAGTCTCATTCTCCTAGTGTCTTTGGCAGTGTCCTGCTAGTCTCATTCTCCTAGTGTCTTTGGCAGTGTCCTGCTAGTCTCATTCTCCTGGTGTCTTTGGCAGTGTCCTGCTAGTCTTATTATCCTGGTGTCTTTGGCAGTGTCCTGCTAGTCTCATTCTCCTGGTGTCTTTGGCAGTGTCCTGCTAGTCTCATTCTCCTGGTGTCTTTGGCAGTGTCCTGCTAGTCTCATTCTCCTGGTGTATTTTGGCAGTGTCCTGCTAGTCTTATTATCCTGGTGTCTTTGGCAGTGTCCTGCTAGTCTCATTCTCCTGGTGTCTTTTGGCAGTGTCCTGCTAGTCTCAATCTCCTGGTGTCTTTGGCAGTGTCCTGCTATAGTCTCATTCTCCTGGTGTCTTTGGCAGTGTCCTGCTAGTCTCAATCTCCTGGTGTCTTTGGCAGTGTCCTGCTAGTCTCAATCTCCTGGTGTCTTTGGCAGTGTCCTGCTATAGTCTCATTCTCCTGGTGTCTTTGGCAGTGTCCTGCTAGTCTCAATCTCCTGGTGTCTTTGGCAGTGTCCTGCTAGTCTCATTCTCCTGGTGTCTTTGGCAGTGTCCTGCTAGTCTCATTCTCCTGGTGTCTTTGGCAGTGTCCTGCTAGTCTCATTCTCCTGGTGTCTTTTGGCAGTGTCCTGCTAGTCTCATTCTCCTGGTGTCTTTTGGCAGTGTTCTGCTAGTCTCATTGTCCTGGTGTCTTTTGGCAGTGTCCTGCTAGTCTTATTATCCTGGTGTCTTTGGCAGTGTCCTGCTAGTCTCATTCTCCTGGTGTCTTTTGGCAGTGTCCTGCTAGTCTCATTCTCCTGGTGTCTTTTGGCAGTGTCCTGCTAGTCTCATTCTCCTGGTGTCTTTGGCAGTGTCCTGCTAGTCTTATTATCCTGGTGTCTTTGGCAGTGTCCTGCTAGTCTCATTCTCCTGGTGTCTTTTGGCAGTGTCCTGCTAGTCTCATTCTCCTGGTGTCTTTTGGCAGTGTCCTGCTAGTCTCATTCTCCTGGTGTCTTTTGGCAGTGTCCTGCTAGTCTCATTCTCCTGGTGTCTTTGGCAGTATCCTGCTAGTCTTATTATCCTGGTGTCTTTGGCAGTGTCCTGCTAGTCTCATTCTCCTGGTGTCTTTGGCAGTGTCCTGCTAGTCTCATTCTCCTGGTGTCTTTTGGCAGTGTCCTGCTAGTCTCATTCTCCTGGTGTCTTTAGGCAGTGTCCTGCTAGTCTCATTCTCCTGGTGTCTTTGGCAGTGTCCTGCTAGTCTCATTCTCCTGGTGTCTTTGGCAGTGTCCTGCTAGTCTTATTATCCTGGTGTCTTTGGCAGTGTCCTGCTAGTCTCATTCTCCTGGTGTCTTTGGCAGTGTCCTGCTAGTCTTATTATCCTGGTGTCTTTGGCAGTGTCCTGCTAGTCTCATTCTCCTGGTGTCTTTGGCAGTGTCCTGCTAGTCTTATTATCCTGGTGTCTTTGGCAGTGTCCTGCTAGTCTTATTATCCTGGTGTCTTTGGCAGTGTCCTGCTAGTCTCAATCTCCTGGTGTCTTTGGCAGTGTCCTGCTAGTCTCAATCTCCTGGTGTCTTTGGCAGTGTCCTGCTAGTCTCAATCTCCTGGTGTCTTTGGCAGTGTCCTGCTAGTCTCATTCTCCTGGTGTCTTTTGGGAGTGTGTCCTGCTAGTCTCATTCTCCTGGTGTCTTTGGCAGTGTGTCCTGCTAGTCTCAATCTCCTGGTGTCTTTGGCAGTGTCCTGCTAGTCTCAATCTCCTGGTGTCTTTGGCAGTGTCCTGCTAGTCTCAATCTCCTGGTGTCTTTGGCAGTGTCCTGCTAGTCTCATTCTCCTGGTGTCTTTTGGGAGTGTGTCCTGCTAGTCTCATTCTCCTGGTGTCGTTGGCAGTGTGTCCTGCTAGTCTCATTCTCCTGGTGTCTTTTGGCAGTGTCCTGCTAGTCTCATTCTCCTGGTGTCTTTGGCAGTGTCCTGCTAGTCTCATTCTCCTGGTGTCTTTGGCAGTGTCCTGCTAGTCTTATTATCCTGGTGTCTTTTGGCAGTGTCCTGCTAGTCTCATTCTCCTGGTGTCTTTTGGCAGTGTCCTGCTAGTCTCATTCTCCTGGTGTCTTTGGCAGTGTCCTGCTAGTCTCATTCTCCTGGTGTCTTTTGGCAGTGTCCTGCTAGTCTCAATCTCCTGGTGTCTTTGGCAGTGTCCTGCTAGTCTCATTCTCCTGGTGTCTTTGGCAGTGTCCTGCTAGTCTCATTCTCCTGGTGTCTTTTGGCAGTGTCCTGCTAGTCTCATTCTCCTGGTGTCTTTTGGCAGTGTCCTGCTAGTCTCATTCTCCTGGTGTCTTTTGGCAGTGTCCTGCTATAGTCTCATTCTCCTGGTGTCTTTTGGCAGTGTCCTGCTAGTCTCATTCTCCTGGTGTCTTTTGGCAGTGTCCTGCTATAGTCTCATTCTCCTGGTGTCTTTTGGCAGTGTCCTGCTAGTCTCATTCTCCTGGTGTCTTTTGGCAGTGTCCTGCTAGTCTCATTCTCCTGGTGTCTTTTGGCAGTGTGTCCTGCTATAGTCTCATTCTCCTGGTGTCTTTTGGCAGTGTCCTGCTATAGTCTCATTCTCCTGGTGTCTTTTGGCAGTGTCCTGCTAGTCTCATTCTCCTGGTGTCTTTTGGCAGTGTCCTGCTAGTCTCATTCTCCTGGTGTCTTTTGGCAGTGTCCTGCTAGTCTCATTCTCCTGGTGTCTTTGGCAGTGTCCTGCTAGTCTCATTCTCCTGGTGTCTTTGGCAGTGTCCTGCTAGTCTCATTCTCCTGGTGTTTTTGGCAGTGTCCTGCTAGTCTCATTCTCCTAGTGTCTTTGGCAGTGTCCTGCTAGTCTCATTCTCCTGGTGTCTTTGGCAGTGTCCTGCTAGTCTCATTCTCCTGGTGTCTTTTGGCAGTGTCCTGCTAGTCTCATTCTCCTGGTGTCTTTTGGCAGTGTCCTGCTAGTCTCATTCTCCTGGTGTCTTTGGCAGTGTCCTGCTAGTCTCATTCTCCTGGTGTCTTTTGGCAGATTCCTGCTAGTCTCATTCTCCTGGTGTCTTTTGGCAGTGTCCTGCTAGTCTCATTCTCCTGGTGTCTTTGGCAGTGTCCTGCTAGTCTCATTCTCCTGGTGTCTTTGGCAGTGTCCTGCTAGTCTCATTATCCTGGTGTCTTTGGCAGTGTCCTGCTAGTCTCATTCTCCTGGTGTCTTTGGCAGTGTCCTGCTATAGTCTCATTCTCCTGGTGTCTTTAGGCAGTGTGTCCTGCTATAGTCTCATTCTCCTGGTGTCTTTTGGCAGTGTCCTGCTAGTCTCATTCTCCTGGTGTCTTTTGGCAGTGTCCTGCTAGTCTCATTCTCCTGGTGTCTTTTGTCAGTGTCCTGCTAGTCTCATTCTCCTGGTGTCTTTTGGCAGTGTCCTGCTAGTCTCATTCTCCTGGTGTCTTTGGCAGTGTCCTGCTAGTCTCATTCTCCTGGTGTCTTTGGCAGTGTCCTGCTAGTCTCATTCTCCTGGTGTCTTTTGGCAGTGTGTCCTGCTAGTCTCATTCTCCTGGTGTCTTTGGCAGTGTCCTGCTAGTCTCATTCTCCTGGTGTCTTTGGCAGTGTCCTGCTAGTCTCATTCTCCTGGTGTCTTTGGCAGTGTCCTGCTAGTCTCATTCTCCTGGTGTCTTTGGCAGTGTCCTGCTAGTCTCATTCTCCTGGTGTCTTTTGGCAGTGTCCTGCTAGTCTCATTCTCCTGGTGTCTTTTGGCAGTGTCCTGCTAGTCTCATTCTCCTGGTGTCTTTTGGCAGTGTCCTGCTAGTCTCATTCTCCTGGTGTCTTTGGCAGTGTCCTGCTAGTCTCATTCTCCTGGTGTCTTTGGCAGTGTCCTGCTAGTCTCATTCTCCTGGTGTCTTTTGGCAGTGTCCTGCTAGTCTCAATCTCCTGGTGTCTTTGGCAGTGTCCTGCTAGTCTCATTCTCCTGGTGTCTTTTGGCAGTGTCCTGCTAGTCTCATTATCCTGGTGTCTTTTGGCAGTGTCCTGCTAGTCTCATTATCCTGGTGTCTTTTGGCAGTGTCCTGCTAGTCTCATTATCCTGGTGTCTTTTGGCAGTGTCCTGCTAGTCTCATTCTCCTGGTGTCTTTTGGCAGTGTCCTGCTACCTTTAATGCATTTTAAATCTGTGCCTTTTGATGAGGTCAGATCAACATATGGAATGTCAAAACTGGTCAGCTCCATATATGGAGATCTAAGGGTGGTAGTGGACCTGCCTGTCCTAAACTTTAGTCTTTTCCTAGTGAAGAGCAGGTCGGTGCCTTGCGTAGTTATACCGCTGTCGTAAATGTGTGAACTGCCAAACGACCGCACACTAAAACTCTGTATAAATGTGCTATAGAAACTCAGACCATTTACCACTCACTGAAGAGAAGACAGCTTCTTAAAAACGGAGCCACATTTCACGGTTTCAGGTGACATCTAAAAGGCAGTAATGAACCCACTTAACCCATTTAGACCTGAGCTCGATTCTACAAAATGACAGTTTTCTGAAATACCTCATGTTTCTATGTCGTTCTCAAACTATTTCATGTCAAGGACCCCCAAAATTATATGTAATTGGCCGCCGACCCCCATCTGAAAATTTGTTCCAGGGACCCCTCCAGAACCAAAATTTGAGTTAAAAACATTGGCTCTGAAATAATATATTCAAAGACTTGTGCCACATTTTCACGATTTTTCAAAAATAGCTTGTAGATCTGCTATTTTTCAATAGCTAAAGTATAACATAATGCTTAGTTTAAACACCAAAAGGGGTTCCCGTCCAGAATGGGTTAAAACAGAACTACAGATAGATCACGACTGGTCAATGCACATGAAATGGGATCTCATTAAAAGCAATATGCCTGGCCATGTGATATTATGTTGATAGGAAGTGCCACCGAAGGGTGTTTTCGTCCAAAAAGGATGAGACATGAAGCTGCAGTAATGTCTGCAGAGAATGGCTCCAATTAAAACTGGATTGAAGGCTAAATAAAACTTTGGCTCAGACAGATAAAATGCACTCTTGCTGGCTCTCTGTCTGTTCTCTCTCTCTCTCTCTCTCTCTCTCTCTCTCTCTCTCTCTCTCTCTCTCTCTCTCTCTCTCTCTCTCTCTCTCTCTCTCTCTCTCTCTCTCTCTCTCTCTCTCTCTCCTCTCCCTCTCCCTCTCCCTTCCTCTCATTGCATCTCTGTTCTGTTCTGTGATTGCTTTGGGATCAGCATCTCCTCTGCATTCTATATAGGATCAAGTGATTGTATTGTATTTTTGCAGTGAATGTGAACAGCATTCCACAACAAACAACATGTTGACGTTGTTTGCTGTTTGACTGTTGTTGATATTATGTTAATATATTGTTTTATGATTGTTGGAATGGACGGTTCATTATTGTTTCTGAGGTGACTGTTGTTATCATGGATGTTATCCTGGCTGTGGTTCTGGTCTTATTGATGTCATCTTTGCATTTATTTTATCTACCATGTACTGTATATATTTTGTGTTGTTCTGTCTGGTCCTGGGCCTCAGAAAATAGTCAGAAATAGTCTTGCTAGCCAAAAAAAGTTGATTTCATAACCCGGTTATCCCCCCCAGTCAGTACTGTTACTGCAAATGATGCTGCAGAAGAAAAATCAATGTCTACTCTGATGTTTTATTCATTCTGTCTGACTCTGTGAGTTCTTCCACCGTCTTTCCCCATGTCCTCCTTTGGTCTTTCCCTCTGTCTTTCAAGCAGTCGCCCCTCCATGTGCCTGTGCGGCTGTGCCTTCCTTATCCCATTTTCGGCGGGAACCCCTTTTGGTGTTAGCATTATGTTATGATTTCGCTATTGAAAAATAGCAGATCTACAAGCTCATAGCGCGCCACCAAGTGGCGCGCTACGAGCTTTGTAGGTCTGCTATTTTTGAAAAATCGAAGAACGACTGACATAGAAAACTAGCTTTTTCAGAAAACTGTCAGGATGTAGAAGACATTTTTAGAATCTGATCTCAGGTCAAAATGGGTTATAGATCTCTCCATCTCCTTTTACCTTTCCCTTATACCTGACTACTTTATTCACCTCAAGCCTTCCGCTGCCTTTGTAGCTGCCTCCTTCCGTACCTGCTTCACACCGTCTCCCTTCATCAGCGCCTCCTGCTGTGTATCTCCCTCCGTTCTCTATCCCTTCCCCTCTATTCCCTAGTAAGGCCTGGGGCAGTGACAGCATATACATACCTGTCCAGAGCCCCCACATGAGAGAGATCGAGGAGGGCCTGAGTATTTTTTTTGAGTGGTGCAACCACTCATATTAGACAGCTATGTGTGTGGCTGTGTCCCTGGGTGGGTCTGTCCCTGGCTGTGTCCCTGGGTCTGTCCCTGGCTGTGTCCCTGGGTCTGTCCCTGGCTGTGTCCCTGGGTGGGTCTGTCCCTGGCTGTGTCCCTGGGTCTGTCCCTGGCTGTGTCCCTGGGTGGGTCTGTCCCTGGCTGTGTCCCTGGGTCTGTCCCTGGCTGTGTCCCTGGGTCTGTCCCTGGCTGTGTCCCTGGGTGGGTCTGTCCCTGGCTGTGTCCCTGGGTGGGTCTGTCCCTGGCTGTGTCCCTGGGTAGGTCTGTCCCTGGCTGTGTCCCTGGGTCTGTCCCTGGCTGTGTCCCTGGGTGGGTCTGTCCCTGGCTGTGTCCCTGGGTGGGTCTGTCCCTGGCTGTGTCCCTGGGTAGGTCTGTCCCTGGCTGTGTCCCTGGGTCTGTCCCTGGCTGTGTCCCTGGGTGGGTCTGTCCCTGGCTGTGTCCCTGGGTGGGTCTGTCCCTGGCTGTGTCCCTGGGTGGGTCTGTCCCTGGCTGTGTCCCTGGGTGGGTCTGTCCCTGGCTGTGTCCCTGGGTAGGTCTGTCCCTGGCTGTGTCCCTGGGTCTGTCCCTGGCTGTGTCCCTGGGTGGGTCTGTCCCTGGCTGTGTCCCTGGGTGGGTCTGTCCCTGGCTGTGTCCCTGGGTGGGTCTGTCCCTGGCTGTGTCCCTGGGTGGGTCTGTCCCTGGCTGTGTCCCTGGGTGGGTCTGTCCCTGGCTGCATGTGTCCGAGGAGCACGGGAATAGCGTTATAGCGTTTGTTCACCACCAAGTGTCACTGTTGCACAGCCTAACACACAGACAAAGAAACACACACACGGGCCAGGGTGGAGGGATAGTACAGTACAGTACAGTACAGTACAGTACAGTACAGTACAGTACAGTACAGTACAGTACAGTACAGTACAGTACAGTACAGTACAGTACAGCACAGCACAAGTACAGCACCACTCACTTCAGATGGGTCTGATTTTTCAGATTTCATACAAGGTCAATTAGACAAAAGCATTAAAAAACTATGTACTGTATGTTACTCCCCCCCCCCCCCCCCCCCCCCCCCAATAGATCTGCTATTTTTGGTGCACAACCATGTGTAATATGGACTGTCCATCTCAGCAGCTGGAGCAGGGAGCACTCTTAAGTAGTGCTGTTGACTTATTTTCTATCGTAGCATTTTGTCAGCGACTGTTAAAATGCAATTTACAAACCAAATTCAAGAAGAGAGGTCAATGCTGAGAATGCAGGTTTTTGTTCACGGCCAGACGTGTGTGTGTGTGTGTGTGTGTGTGTGTGTGTGTGTGTGTGTGTGTGTGTGTGTGTGTGTGTGTGTGTGTGTGTGTGTGTGTGTGTGTGTGTGTGTGTGTGTGTGTGTGTGTGTGTGTGTGTGTGTGCGTGATACACATTACTCTGTGTGTGTTTGCGTGCGTAGTATAGTATCCACAGTACTGTGTGCGTGCGCAGTGGGTGCGGGTGGGTCCAGCCTGACTTCACAGCACAGCAGCCTGTAATTGTTCATAAGCATGGCATCAGCACCCCAGGGAGCTCTTTCAAAGGGAACTGCAGGGGCGTTTTCTCCTGGATAATATTGTAATAACATAACGCTGTAGGAAACACTAAGGTGTACCACACAGCATGACATGGCCTTCAAACCCAAGTATGATCAAGTGTGCTGAAGAAGCCTCGGAAAGCACCTCTTAGTTCTGCTATGTTTTAACCCATTTAGGACTGTCTTCAAAATCCTGACAGTTTTCTGAAAAACCTTATGTTTCTGTATCAGTGGTTCTCAATATTTCATGTCAAGGACCCCAAAAAATCATATGTAATATGCCTCTGCCCCCCCCATCTGAAAATATGTTGTTCCAGGGACCTCCCCAGAAGCAAAGATTTGAGTTAACATGTTCACTCTGTAATAATATATACTCAAAGATTTGCGCCACATTCTCACGATTTTTCTAAAAAAGCAGACCTACAAGCTCGTAGCGCGCCACTCGGTGGCGCGCTATGAGCTTGTAGATCTGCTATTTTTCAATAGCTAAAGTACAACATAATGCTTAAAGCGCAAATAACATGCATTTTAAAACTGTTTTTAATATTTAATATCATATTGTCTATGTCCCTCAAACTTAATTCTAATGTTTGAGCCTCAATCACCACTCTGATATAACCAGTCCTTGTCTTTTCTTTCTGGACTTTGAAAGCAGTTTTAGATGCAGTACCACAATGTCCTGAGGTGGTGGGGGTGCTGATATGCAGATTATTTAATATTTGAGTCATTATAATACTGATGCTAGATAAAACCAGGCTTGTTTCCATTCCATGCCAGCTTGGAAAATCAACAATGGCGGACATTGTAAACAAAGTGGAAATGCAAATTTAGAACTGAAGACTGAAGAAGAGGTGGAATTATACAAAGTAGGGTGACATTGATGACATCACGATGAGGCCAAAATCAGTCGAGCTGTTCCTGAGAGCAATTTCCATTAAAGCACCCATATGATATGAAAGCCTGATTGTTCAAAATTGGTTATTTGTGGGGATAGAAAACACATATGGGAGCCCCAAAAACACAAAATAAATAGAAAAAGTTGAATTTTATGTTATAGGTCCTTTAAAACACCAAAAGGGGTTCACGCCCAAAATGGGTTAATTGTGTCTTTATTATTTGAAGGCAAAATTCAAATCGGTTCATGGTCACAAACATCATGCAGACAAGACAGGTTGGCTAGTCAGGGGGCAGCTATTCAGGTTCAATCAGGGGCACGATTGAACCTGAGACACAAAAGGCTGCCATATACAGTACTCAGTGGTGGAAAGTAACTAAGTACTTGTACTTAAGTACTGTACTTAAGTACAATTTTGAGGTATTTGTACTTTACTTGAGTATTTCCAATTTCCAATACTTTTATTTCTACTCCACTACATCTCAGTCACAATTTGTACTTTTACTCCACTACAATTATTTGAAAACTTTAGTTACTAGTTACTTTGGAGATTTTAATTTTGATTAGAAAACATACATTAACCACTTCAACCCTATACATTTCGGCCATTTGAAAATAGCTGATCTACAAGCTCACAATGCGTAGATCTGCTATTTTCAAAAGATTTTGTACACAGTTTGAACTTGTGAAGTGGGACATTCTGCAATATGAGTACTTTTACTTTTAGTACTTTAAGTACATTTTGATGCCGATACTTTTGTACTTTTACTCAAGTACATTTTCAATTCCGTACTTTTACTTGTAACGAAGTAGTTCTAAATTGCAGTATTGGTACTTTTACTTAAGTAAAACAATTGAGTACTTTTTCCACCACTGACAGTACTTTACTTCCAGTTGACCCTGATGAAGGCCCATGCAGGCCCAAACGCGTTGGTCGTGTTTTTAAACCCTTGTTTTTAATATTTAAACTAATCAATGAAATAAAGGATTTTTCTACTTCTACTGGACAGAGCTGCCTTGGACCCTCTTTTAAGTTTGCCACCTTATATCTACTTCCACAGTGACATTGACTCAAGGTATAGAACTTTTTAAGAACTCTTGTGCTCAGTACTTTACTGAATTTGGAGATTGAGCCACGCGATGTGTATTTAATAGCAGCTTGTAGATCTGCTATGATAAATCATAGATGTTAATAGCAGAACATCTTATATTGGTGTCCCTGGCGGCCACGCGGCCGCATACATATTCATTTGGGGTCCTTGTCATGAAAAGCTGTGAGAACAACTGTACTGTACATGATGCTGTTTTATGCAAGTCTGACCCAATGTATTAAAGTGACAGCTGCTTGAAATGAAATTAAATTAAATGAAATGATTACTATATTTACCCAGGGTATCTGGGCTAAGCTCAAGAACTTGTTTCCAGCCAGGCCCTGCTCATAGAACATTTCATCGTAGTGGTTCAATGCCTTGTTCAAGGGCACTTCAGCGGTGGTAATTTTAACGTGTCGGACCGCTGATTCGAACTGGCGACCTTCCGGTAGGTATCAAGACCGCTCCGCAATCCGTTCGGCCACCGCTGCCATATAGTACCCAAAAAACGTCCATAGTGAGGACGGATGGATGTGAGGGTTGCGGGAGAAAGGCTCTCCATATAACAACATCAGATCAATGGCTTTATCTGGCCCCAAAGTGGGAGCCAGCCAGTGGAACCTTTATGGCTCCCTTAAGGAGCCTCCGCGTCCTTGAAGAACAACAGAGAAATTGCACAGATTGATTTTAGATTGCTGTGATAGCACACGCCGTGAATGTGGACAAGCACACCTTCACGCAGGCAAACACACACACGCGTGGACATGTAGGCCTATATATATGCACTCAAACTCACCCTTAGAGATGGAGCCTGAAACACACACTCATATACTCACGCACGCGAGCGCGCACGCACACACGCACACACACAGGCAAAAAGGAGAGAGAATGTGTCCTGGAGCTGGGTTCTGAACAGGGGATTTAGAGCTTCAGTATACAAGCAAAGGGGTTTGAGGGCCACTGGCTCTACACTATGTCAATATGAGAGAGGGGGAGCACGCAAGGTCGGCCACACCAGAATAAAACAAACTATCGCCAAGCACCATCCATTTATGGCACAGCAGAAAAGTGATTTTTTCTTTTTACGGCTGAAATATTAATGTTTCCATCTTGGGTATACTTAGAAAGAAGGGAAACAGCAGTTTTCATGCCCTGTGCTGCTTTGCCGGGGAGGAGGGGAGGAGAGGAGAGAGGGAGAGAGAGCAGATGTACAGTCCCTACCACTTTGTCTGTTCCTCTCAGGTTTTGATAGGTACCTTTGACTGAAAGGTACCTTTCAATACAGCAGAGAGCCAGAGTCTGAAAACTCACCTCTTCAGACTCCACCTCAGCCCGTAGCACTTTAACACAAATATTTAATTTAGATAGCATGTTATGTAGACATATAATTCTATAGTGTATTATACATGTAGTTGCATTGTACAGATATTCTACTGTTAGATGGATGTTAGGTTCTAATTTACGTTAAAGTTTATGATCCTTGATGACTGTATTTGTATTTGATGTATTACCATGTGTTGTTCTTGCTTATTTAAGTCGCTCTGGATTAAAGGGGCATTCCACTCATTTTCAACATTTTACTATGTCATTAATATACCTTAGAGCTGTATATATAATAAATAATAATAATAATATATAATAATAAAAACGTCCCCCTATTCTGTGTTTCCTAGAACTGGAGGTCTGAAAAAAACCATTAACATGGTGAATCACATCTTGATGATGTCATCAAGATGTGATTCACCATGTTAATGATTTTCTTTGTCAATTATTTTTCTAGGAAACACAGAATGGGGGGGACTTTTTATTTTTTCCACACAACACCTCTAAGGTATATTAATGATAAAATGTTGAAAATGAGTGGTATTCCCCTTTAAGAGAGCCTGCTGAAGGCCTTAATTGTGACTTGACAGAGCAGTGATAGACACACATATAGACAGATATTAATAATAATAATAATCTTTATTGTCCCGAAGGAATGTTGTCTTCACAGTCTGTTGCAACACCCACATCCAAAACAAAGACAATACAAAAACATGAGGTCCCCCCACAGTATACAGAACCATCCTATCGGTGGAGCAGTTTGTTTAACCCATTTAGGCCTGACGTCGAAATTTAAAAAAATGCCTTTTTAAAATGTCTTGTTTTCTGAAAAACCTCATGTTTCTATATCAGTGGTTCTCAATATTTCATGTCAAGGACCCCAACAATTATTATGTCATTTGCCGCCGACCCCCATCTGAAAATATGTAGTTCCAGGGACCCTCCAGAAACAAAGATTTGAGTTAAAAACTGAAACTCTGAAATAATATATATTCAAAGATTTGAGGCACATTTTCACGACTTTTCAAAAATAGCAGACCTACAAGCTCGTAGCGCGGCACTCGGTGGATGTTAGGTTCTTAGGGGGTTAAAAAAGCGATACAGAGGATGATCAGTATCATTTGATATTGAAAGTGCTAGCCATATGTGATGCGGCCTCATTGTTCATATCAGAAAGTGTGGGTGTAGGGAGTCCGATGATCTTGGAAGCAATTCGAGTAATACTGAAAAGTTTGTTTCTGTTAGGCATGAGCAGTATATGGAACAGTACAACAGAACAGGTTGAATAATGCATTTGTACAATCATTTTATAGCAAAAGGCCGATGCACACCTCAAAAGGCTGGTGACTAGTGCGTAGGGCAATAGAGCATATGTGACTACATTTGACTGAGGGACTGCCATTGGATTTTTTTGAATTTTCGTTTTTTCATGTCATATGAAAGCAGGGAATCATAGCTTCAAATTGACATTGGTTGTTCCGTTTGACCCACCAGTTTTGGAGATATGGCTTATAGAGTAATGTCTTGCAGAAAACAGCGAGTTGAGAAAACAGGCTTTAAAGGTTCACTTCTGTGGTCTCTAACATTACACCTAGCAACATGTTTAAGCATTTATTTCATATTTACATTTATATTTCAGCTCTGACACATAGTTCAGACATGCTCTAGTATGTGAAGAGTCTGCCTGTGCTATTAACTCATTTTGAAAAAAAAGAAAAAAAACGTTTTTCTCCTCTGGTGAAAAGCTGTAATTTGCGCGATGGAAGTCTCTCAGTCAAATCTGGTCACATATAATAAAAAGGGTATCTTTGAAAGACAAAGAGGATGTCCCGCACACTGTCAAACACTTGCCAAAAAATGTTGCTCTTTATTTGGTCGACGTTTCGGTCGCTTAGACCTTCAGGTCTGTCCTGATGAAGGTCTAAGCGACCGAAAACGTCGACCAAATAAAAGAGCAACGTTTTTTGGCAAGTGTCTGACAGTGTGCTCTTCTTTGTCTTTCAAAGATACCCTTTTTATTTTATACAATAATAACAGAAGATGAGTCTTTTTGCTGAAAACGTGACTGGATAGACGTAATGTGTTGATCAAACCTACGTTTATTGTCCAGGGTGAGTCCAAGATCTTGTACCAATGAGCAGGTTTGGTGTCTTGAATGGTGTTCTCTGCCAGGATGGCAGAGGATGTCTCCGTACTTGTCGTGAACTTATGAAAGTATACATTTTACACTCGTCAAACGCCCATCGGCCCGTTGCAGGACTCTGCTGTAAAGACACCAAAACAATAGTCACGTCTACAGAAGAAAAGATGCATGAACATGTTTTTTTTTTTTTTTATGTGAGGTTTGATATGGGTTTATCATCATCATCATCATCACCTTTAATTATACTCTGAATACAGTTGAGGGCAAGCCCTCATTTTCAACGTAGCCGAGGTTACAATACACAAAATACAGTCACAAAACAATACATCAAACACAACATTATAAATCAGGGTGAATTACAAAGGAACTTTATGCAGAACAACCATCAGTACAATAAATCAATTGAAGCAGGAGCTTCACGGTGAAAAATATTCTGGAGCATTCCTTTGAACTGACCGAAGGATGGCAGGGAGCTCAGTTTGAAAGAGTTTTGGAGTTCATTCCACGAAGTTGGGCCTGAGGAACTTTGATAATAACTGTTCATTAGTCTCAATTACGAGTGGCTTGATGAGTGCACTTTTCAGGGCCTGTGGGAAGCAACCTGACGCATGTGTTGACAATGCAGTATATGTAGAAGATCTGAGGCCATGCAGTTTGTAACAGATTATCAAGGCAGCGTGATTTCATGGTTGATCAGGTAAAAATGGCACTTTGAATTGGTTTTAAGTGGAAACACTGAGCTCGATATGGATTCACTGACAGCTAATTTTCTGAATGGTGTTCGCGAAGAAGGGGGCAAAATTCATTGCCGGTTTAAAAGTTCATAGGCTGCTGACACAGACGGGTTTGTTAGCCTGTCAGTAGACAGTAGCAAACAAGGCAGTGGTGTTTGTTTTGGTGTGACAAAACAAAATCCCTGGATGTACCGGGCATATTCCCGGTGGGCCGCGACCGGGAATATGTAGAACACTTTTATTTATTTATTTTTTGATCGGCAGGCAGGCAGGCCAATAGGCGGCAGGCCACCAGGAAAGGTCTGGGCGTGCTGCCATTCTGCCAGTGCCATCATGACAATTTCACTGTACCTGTATCAGTGAGTGACAAATAAACCCTCTACAAAGGGTTGTGTAGTTGTCTGTTGGTCATTTATGTTGTTCTGTAAAAGTGGTGGTATTAGGGCTTGTTTGTTTGTGTGTGCCTCGACGGACTGCCACAACAGCTGCGTTCACTTCCAGCGTTCACGCGTCTTACTTGTTCTTTCTCACTTCTATGTCTCTGCTCTGAGCCTTCTCTACTCTCTGCTCTGAGCCTTCTCTACTCTCTGCTCTGAGGCTTCTCTACTCTGCTCTGAGCCTTCTCTACTCTCTGCTCTGAGGCTTCTCTACTCTCTGCTCTGAGCCTTCTCTACTCTCTGCTCTGAGCCTTCTCTACTCTCTGCTCTGAGCCTTCTCTACTCTCTGCTCTGAGGCTTCTCTACTCTCTGCTCTGAGGCTTCTCTACTCTCTGCTCTGAGCCTTCTATCTCTCTGCTCTGAGGCTTCTATCTCTCTGCTCTGAGGCTTCTCTACTCTCTGCTCTGAGCCTTCTATCTCTCTGCTCTGAGCCTTCTCTACTCTCTGCTCTGAGGCTTCTCTACTCTCTGCTCTGAGCCTTCTCTACTCTCTGCTCTGAGGCTTCTCTACTCTCTGCTCTGAGCCTTCTCTACTCTCTGCTCTGAGGCTTCTCTACTCTCTGCTCTGAGCCTTCTCTACTCTGCTCTGAGCCTTCTCTGCTCTGAGCCTTCTCTACTCTCTGCTCTGAGCCTTCTCTACTCTCTGCTCTGAGCCTTCTCTACTCTCTTTGACTCATTGCTCGTGCCATGCTCCTTGCCATGATTCTACTTCCGTCCCACCTCCTCAGAGATTAGATCAGAAATCAGAAGAAGAGATATTATCTCTTCTTCTGATTTCTGATCTAATCTCCCCTCGTCTGCTGTCCTCTCTCCCCCAACCCTCTCGTCTTCTCCCCCCCTGTCTCCTGTCCTCTCTCCCCCAACCCTCTCGTCTTCTCTCCCCCTGTCTGCTGTCCTCTCTCCACAAACCCTCTCGTCTTCTCCCCCCCTCGCTGTAGTGTTACAAATCATCAGTGTCTTGCTGTGACAGACTCCTGAGCCGGAGAAGCAGGCACCGCTCATGGTCTGGTACCAGCCCAAACTGTGGCTAACCACTTTATACAAAAACAAAACGCCCGGCTAAATGAATAATGGAGATGAGAACAGACAGAGAACCTCAAATTAAATTGTTACACCTTGATAAGAGCTCCATTAAGTCATTGTGAAATAAGCCTGAATGGGGATTGGCCATTGTATCAGTGTGAATGAACATGATTACACAATTACACATGCATGTATGCTCTCGCTCTGTCTCTATCTCGCACGCACGCGCACACACACGCACACGCACACACGCACACGCATGCACGCACGCACGCACGCACGCACACGCACACACGTTTCAAATGTGCCGCTTACATTGAGCCTCAGAGCTGTGGGATTTTGTTCGACAGCAGATTATTCACGCAGAATCGACTACAATTTCACGGCTTTCTGGAAATAATTAGCATGACATTTATTCTGGCTTCATAATTGGTTAAAGATTCCAGACCCTCGCCTCTAATAAAGCCGTCTTTGAGCCTTTGATTGCCACCGCAGGTCGCATTCACTGTACTATGAGAAGTTGGCATTTCCCGTCAATCCGCTAGTCCGTCACCCCCACACCTATGGTCACGCATCGTGACCCACGCCTCCATATAGGTCACAAATCGTGACATCACGTCTAGTCACCCATGCCTCCATATATGGTCACGCATCGTGACATCACGTCTAGTCAGCCACGCCTCCATATATGGTCACGCATCGTGACATCACGTCCAGTCACCCACGCCTCCATATATGGTCACGCATCGTGACATCACGTCTAGTCACCCACACCTCCATATATGGTCACGCATCGTGACATCACGTCTAGTCACTCACGCCTCCATATATGGTCACGCATCATCACACTTGCAAAATAACCAAGTTGGTACAACTCCTGTGGAGTTGACTATCATCACCTGGATCTCCATATATGAAGATCACGACACTGACCTCATCAAACCCTGGATATAGCCATACATGGTTTGACATGCTAGATCTGCATATATGGAGCCGGACAGCAACTCTACATCTGACCACACTGACACCAGATTAACCCATTTTGGGCGGGAACCCCTTTTGGTGTTTTTAAGCATTATTTAAAACTTTAACTATTGAAAAATAGCAGATCTACAAGCTCGTAGCGCGGCACCGAGTGCCGCGCTACGAGCTTGTATGTCTGCTTTTTTTGAAAAATTGTGGAAATTTGTGCGCAAACCTTGGAATATTCTTTCAGAGCGACCGATTTGATATAGTGATATAGGCATAGAAACATGAGGTATTTCAGAAAACTGTCAGGATTTAGAAGATTTTTCTTTTTTCTCGACGTCAGGCCTAAATGGGTTAATAGTTTAATAGTTTCTCAACTTCTCAACAGCTGATAGTATCGCAGCTTGGCGTTGGTGGGGTCACAACATTTACAGCTTGGCGTTGGTGGGGTCACAACATTTACAGCTTGGCATTGGTGGGGTCACAACATTTACAGCTTGGCGTTGGTGGGGTCACAACATTTACAGCTTGGCGTTGGTGGAGTCACATCATTTACAGCTTGGCGTTGGTGGGGTCACAACATTTACAGCTTGGCGTTGGTGGGGTCACAACATTTACAGCTTGGCGTTGGTGGGGTCACAACATTTACAGCTTGGCGTTGGTGGGGTCACAACATTTACAGCTTGGCGTTGGTGGGGTCACAACATTTACAGCTTGGCGTTGGTGGGGTCACAACATTTACAGCTTGGCGTTGGTGGGGTCACAACATTTACAGCTTGGCGTTGGTGGGGTCACAACATTTACAGCTTGGCGTTGGTGGGGTCACAACATTTACAGCTTGGCGTTGGTGGAGTCACATCATTTACAGCTTGGCGTTGGTGGAGTCACAACATTTACAGCTTGGCGTTGGTGGGGTCACAACATTTACAGCTTGGCGTTGGTGGGGTCACAACATTTACAGCTTGGCGTTGGTGGGGTCACAACATTTACAGCTTGGCGTTGGTGGGGTCACAACATTTACAGCTTGGCGTTGGTGGGGTCACAACATTTACAGCTTGGCGTTGGTGGGGTCACAACATTTACAGCTTGGCGTTGGTGGGGTCACAACATTTACAGCTTGGCGTTGGTGGGGTCACAACATTTACAGCTTGGCGTTGGTGGAGTCACAACATTTACAGCTTGGCGTTGGTGGGGTCACAACATTTACAGCTTGGCGTTGGTGGGGTCACAACATTTACAGCTTGGCGTTGGTGGGGTCACAACATTTACAGCTTGGCGTTGGTGGGGTCACAACATTTACAGCTTGGCGTTGGTGGGGTCACAACATTTACAGCTTGGCGTTGGTGGGGTCACAACATTTACAGCTTGGCGTTGGTGGGGTCACAACATTTACAGCTTGGCGTTGGTGGGGTCACAACATTTACAGCTTGGCGTTGGTGGGGTCACAACATTTACAGCTTGGCGTTGGTGGGGTCACAACATTTACAGCTTGGCGTTGGTGGGGTCACAACATTTACAGCTTGGCGTTGGTGGGGTCACAACATTTACAGCTTGGCGTTGGTGGGGTCACAACATTTACAGCTTGGCGTTGGTGGGGTCACAACATTTACAGCTTGGCGTTGGTGGGGTCACAACATTTACAGCTTGGCGTTGGTGGGGTCACAACATTTACAGCTTGGCGTTGGTGGGGTCACAACATTTACAGCTTGGCGTTGGTGGGGTCACAACATTTACAGCTTGGCGTTGGTGGGGTCACAACATTTACAGCTTGGCGTTGGTGGGGTCACAACATTTACAGCTTGGCGTTGGTGGGGTCACAACATTTACAGCTTGGCGTTGGTGGGGTCACAACATTTACAGCTTGGCGTTGGTGGGGTCACAACATTTACAGCTTGGCGTTGGTGGGGTCACAACATTTACAGCTTGGCGTTGGTGGGGTCACAACATTTACAGCTTGGCGTTGGTGGGGTCACAACATTTACAGCTTGGCGTTGGTGGGGTCACAACATTTACAGCTTGGCGTTGGTGGGGTCACAACATTTACAGCTTGGCGTTGGTGGGGTCACAACATTTACAGCTTGGCGTTGGTGGGGTCACAACATTTACAGCTTGGCGTTGGTGGGGTCACAACATTTACAGCTTGGCGTTGGTGGGGTCACAACATTTACAGCTTGGCGTTGGTGGGGTCACAACATTTACAGCTTGGCGTTGGTGGGGTCACAACATTTACAGCTTGGCGTTGGTGGGGTCACAACATTTACAGCTTGGCGTTGGTGGGGTCACAACATTTACAGCTTGGCGTTGGTGGGGTCACAACATTTACAGCTTGGCGTTGGTGGGGTCACAACATTTACAGCTTGGCGTTGGTGGGGTCACAACATTTACAGCTTGGCGTTGGTGGGGTCACAACATTTACAGCTTGGCGTTGGTGGGGTCACAACATTTACAGCTTGGCGTTGGTGGGGTCACAACATTTACAGCTTGGCGTTGGTGGGGTCACAACATTTACAGCTTGGCGTTGGTGGGGTCACAACATTTACAGCTTGGCGTTGGTGGGGTCACAACATTTACAGCTTGGCGTTGGTGGGGTCACAACATTTACAGCTTGGCGTTGGTGGGGTCACAACATTTACAGCTTGGCGTTGGTGGGGTCACAACATTTACAGCTTGGCGTTGGTGGGGTCACAACATTTACAGCTTGGCGTTGGTGGGGTCACAACATTTTAGAAGAGGACAAGGTTGTCAACTTTCTGTATCGTTACCATGCGTGTCTGTGGTTATTTTATACAATAAGTTGCTACTCTATAATGAATTGCATTTTTATGGCGCTTTTCTATGCACTACGTGCCTACTCAAAGCGCTTTACAATGGTTCATTCATTCATACATTGGGAGGTGAAGCGGCGAACAGTCGACGCCAGCGTCCTCACTTCCCACATTCACACACCAATGGTGGCGAGCTCACACCGACCAACTCATTGGAGGCAATGCAGGGTTCAGTGTCTTGCCCAAGGACACTTCGACATGTGGACAGGAGGAGCCGGGATTCGAACCGCCGACCCAGGGATCATTGGACGACCTGGTCTACCTCCTGAGCCACAGCCGCCCGTATCGTGTAGCCCATTTTACCCCCATAGCTTTCTCCACCCAGTGATGCACTGTGCACAGGGCAACACGGTGCGGGCGGCGCCAAAATGATCCAAGGTGTTCCAATTTCCTCCACTCGCATCCTGTGCGCATCCTCAAGTTGCATGCTGAAGCAGACCCTCCTCCCCGCCCGGTCTGCGCATCCTCAAGTTGCATGCTGAAGCAGACCCTCCTCCCCGCCCGGTCTGGCAGTGAGTTTTAAGTTATTGAAACAAATCAAACTGCGAAACTAGCCGCTCTACGTGCTGAAACGTGTTCCCTTGTCCCACGATACATTACATAGGCTAGTTGTGCGCTTGCGCAAATAGCCAGCAGCGGCCAGCAGTGGCCCTATCTCCGCCATAAGATGGTAATTATTTATTAGCGATAGTTCAGTGTTTGTAATGGCTTACAAATGAATGTATGCACACCTGGAAACTAATTAACTTCATTGCTGCCGCTAGGTGGCAGTATAAGCACAGAACCTTTTGAGATACAGCGCTTTGAAAATCCTGTTATAATGGAGGCCCAATGGAGCTGGATTTAACAATCCCATAGCTGGTGAGGACGGAGGCTCTCCATACTAACCGGAGCAATGCTAAAAGGTAAATTGACACCTGACATTGAAATGTTAGCACAAAGCCTTTGGAAGACTGTGTGCCGCAACGTGTGCAGCCCTTTGTATGCTTCCCGTGCCAACTAAATAAAAGTCTGAATAGAAATGTCTGAAGGACATTCCCGTGAGTGGCGGTATTCCCTTTGGTTGTAAAAAGTAATCTGGGAGGCGAAATATGTAGCAGCAAATCAATGGAGAAAAAATGACATTCTTAACCAAAGCCACTTGAAACTTTTTGCCCGAAAGGCAGCGTCTATCTGTCATGCGTTGGCAGGCCTCCTCCACTTACATATTCCGCCAGCATATACGGTTTCCACTTGCCTAGTACTTCAAAGGGATCTTTGATTTGGATGGCAGTTATCAAAGAAAGAGGTCCGGGAACGTTTCGGTCATAGACCTTTGGACCTTTTTGTCCAAACGGACCTTTGAGGTGTGCATCGGCCTTCTTTTCAAGTTTTCCAGTACAAAGTACACCAAAGTTCTGATCCAAATGTTATTGAAGATTAGCCCGTGTGTGATACATCACACATGATGCATAACTGCTGCTTCTTAAAAAAATCTCAATGACTTCTAAAGGAAGGTAGAGTGATGAAAATGCAGGAAATGGATTTGGATGTGAGAGTATGAGGAAAGTTTTCAGAGAATGACAGAAGAAAATGAACCAAGTTGGATACAAATGTAACTGTATTTATAGCTTTCTTTAATCCTAAGGATTGAGGGATGGCAGCATAAATTAGATCACCCACCTTTGTTTATTGAACTGTAATTAAACGGCAATCGAGGATCAATATAATATCACTGTTGCTTCTGTTGCTTGTTGTTGTTTATATACTATACTACAAAAACTACACAGAGGTGTCAACAGTCTTAACCTCTGTTCTGACCAGTGTCCAAGCTTATAGATTCATGTCTGCTCTTGAACGCAAAAAAGACTGCATGGAAACGTCATCAAACGTGTTTCTGGGTGGGGAGGAACTTGAACTTGTGTCAAGAGTTCAGGTACCCCTCTAAATAGCCAGCAGAGTCACAATGTTCTGGAGCCGTCGCTGTTTCAACATCAGCTTCCTCCTCACAACAGATGCAGACAGCGTCAGGACACACATGAGGCAGCGGAAACATAATTATACTATAAAAACATTAGTTTTCCCAGTGTAAATGTTTCTGTAAACATATTGGCTCTCCGTTGGCATCATGTCCCTCGTCTTGTACAATCGTCCGTTACTGCATCACAATTTCGATGTTTCTTCGTTGATTACTATTTTTGTTGATTACTATTTTTGTCGTGTCCACAAGACGCAAGTTATCCGCTGTCGCTCCTGTGGGTGGTGTGACGGTAAAGGCTCTAATCTCATTAAATGTGAACAGCTTTTCTTTTTAAAGAGAAATGGTGGAATTATAGCTGTATGCTTTTATTGGAACAGATTTCTCTGAGCCTGCGCGCTCTCTCTCTCTCTCTCTCTCTCTGTGTGCGTGCGCGTGTGCATGTGTGTGTTGTGGTGTGTGCGTGCCTCTCAGGTGGCTGTGACCTTTGCAGTGGGGTCAGAGGTCGGCCTCCAGAGCAGCAACGACTTCAGTCAGATGGGGAAACCTTTCCTCATGGGCACCGTGGCTCTGGGTAATTAACCTGATTTGTTTCTCTTCTCTTATTTGTTTTGTTTCTTTCTTTCTTTATTTTACCCATAAATGGACCTTACATGAAACCGTTGGACTTTCAATAACTGAGCTGTAAAGCAATGCTGAAAGATGGGAAATGGTGCAGATCCGTGTTGATCACATGACTATGGAGATAGTGTATACCGAATTGTGTGATGTATGGATAAAATGTGTACTGTGTAGTAATCTACAGAAATGTGTTTTGCCTAAATCGGCTTCATGGTGGCGCTACAACAGGCCGTTGAGGAATATTTGGGGCAGAGGTTCGTCGTTGGCATCCAGAGAGTGTGTGTGCAAAGTTTGGCATGGATCGGGCCAACGGTGCCGGAGATTAGCTGATAACGGACGGAAGGAAGGAAGGAAGGACGGACGGACGCACACACACACACACACGGACGGAGTGCAAAACATACTCTCTCCACCATGCCTTCGGCCTGGTGGAGACAACTAAACATACTCTCTCCACCATGCCTTCAGCCTGGTGGAGACAACTAAACATACTCTCTCCCCATGCCTTCGGCCTGGTGGAGACAACAAAACATACTCTCTCCCCATGCCTTCGGCCTGGTGGAGACAACTAAACATACTCTCTCCACCATGCCTTCGGCCTGGTGGAGACAACTAAACATACTCTCTCCCCATGCCTTCGGCCTGGTGGAGACAACTAAACATACTCTCTCCACCATGCCTTCGGCTTGGTGGAGACAACAAAACATACTCTCTCCCCATGCCTTCAGCCTGGTGGAGACAACAAAACATACTCTCTCCCCATGCCTTCAGCCTGGTGGAGACAACTAAACATACTCTCTCCCCATGCCTTCGGCCTGGTGGAGACAACTAAACATACTCTCTCCCCATGCCTTCAGCCTGGTGGAGACAACTAAACATACTCTCTCCACCATGCCTTCGGCCTGGTGGAGACAACTAAACATACTCTCTCCCCATGCCTTCGGCCTGGTGGAGACAACTAAACATACTCTCTCCCCATGCCTTCGGCCTGGTGGAGACAACAAAACATACTCTCTCCCCATGCCTTCAGCCTGGTGGAGACAATAAAACATACTCTCTCCCCATGCCTTCGGCCTGGTGGAGACAAACATACTCTCTCCCCATGCCTTCGGCCTGGTGGAGACAATAAAACATACTCTCTCCCCATGCCTTCGGCCTGGTGGAGACAACAAAACATACTCTCTCCCCATGCCTTCGGCCTGGTGGAGACAACTATAACACATCATAGGCGGGAACCCCTTTTGGTGTTTTAAGCATTATGTTGTGCTTTAGCTATTGAAAAATAGCAGATCTACAAGCTCATAGCGTGGCACCGAGTGCCGCGCTATGAGCTTGTAGGTCTGCTATTTTTGAAAGATCGTGAAAATGCGGCACACATCTTTGAATATATATTCTTTCAGAAGACTTTTTTTTTTTATTTCGACGTCAGACCTAAATGGGATAATATTGTTATGAGGCCGAACATCCGATACTCACGACCACCAATGAAATACGATGAGCTATCTGCCTTGTGCTCTCAGCATTGCTATAGCATTACTAGCTCTAACCTGTTGTTTTATCCAAACCATGGAGAGCTCCGTAGATTATTCAGCTTTTTAGTCAGCCTGTATAAAGGGAGGTGAACGGCAGCACCGATGCGCGACCCAGTCTAAGATCACTAAAGAAGGAAAGGCCAAGCCAAAAAAAAGGGTTTTGGGATAGGGTGAGAATGGGCCTCTGTGGTTAGGGTTAGGGTTTGGGGATTATTGGGACGATAATTGACTAACACTATGCACTGCGCTATCAGGGCTAAACTCTGTCATAATACTGTGGCTAATTTAGTCTTTTCCGATATAGCCAGACCAAATCATTGTCCTGTCCCCTGCCTTCCTCATCATCATCATATAGAAAAGAGAAACCGGTCTTTAAAATGTGACATTGCTGCTACAGTGGAAATAGCCACAAACGAAGGCAGAGGAACAACTCGTTCTCCCTCGTTGTGAGATGGGTGTAGTGTGACATGCACACACACACACACACACACACGCACACACACACACACACACACACACACACACGCGGGCCTATAGGTCATTATTTTGAGCTGAAGTGTGCGTGTGCGTGCGAGTGTGGATGTCCAATTGACCATGCATGCAAGCTGAGGCCACTCCACACGGTGTGGCTGCTACTGGATGTCAGCCTAATCATCGTCATCACACTGTAGCATTTCATGCTTTTCTCCAGTGCAGGTCTTGGAAATTGTATTTTTGTTGTTCAAGTTGACCTCTGAAGACCTCCTCAATTCCTCGGTTACAACCACTTCCTCAGTGTGGACCCTCAAGGCTTAAAGGTCAACTTTAGTTTTTTTCAACCAAGGTTCATGTTTTAGGTTATTAGAGAAAGTATAAGATGAGTGTAAAACATTTTTCATTTGCTGCTTTCTTTAGTTTTAGCGATTTTAGCTATTTTTGACAGGGGGGCGGGGGCATTCGAGCATGGAGCTAAATATGGATTTCTTTTTACAACATTTTATAGCGGTTTATTTTTTAATTTTTACTATAGTCCTACTAGACCCCAGGAAATTACATCTGGCCACAAAAGATCACAGGATCTACTGGTCAGTTTGTCACTCCCTTCACATTCAGTGATCTTTTGTAGCCAGATGTAATCTCCTGGGGTCTAGTAGGACTATAGTAAATAATAAAAAATGTATCGCTATAACATTTTGTAAAAATAGCTACAAAATAGCTAAAATCGCTAAAACAAAAGAAAGCAGCAAATCTAAATCTAGCAAAAATCTAATAACAACCTAAAACATGAACCTTGGTTGAAAAAAAACTTTACTCGCGGTCAGGTTTTTTCACCACCGACCGAGAGAACGACAACCAGGCAAGACACCACACACAGCATTTTGTCATTGTAACATCCGGTTACGGATATTTGGCTCTTCAAAATAAGGTTTATACGAGCAATAAAACCTTTGCAATGCGCGATAGATAGAGTAATAGGCCTATCTCACAGCCCGCTTTCCACGCCCACTTCCGGTAGATAGTGGTGTCATTTAACATTAGGAATTTACACTTTTTTTTCTCTGGAGAATCTAAGTACATTTCCTAATGTTAAAATGTCAAAGACCGATAATAATATGAAGAAAACACAATGGTATAACAACTCAAATAAGTAGAATAAACCTTACCTTTACAAAATGGTAGTTTGTGGCTTGTGAAAATACCTCTTTTAACATGGAAGCCTATGGACCGAAAAAAAAATAACACCACTAGCTCTAAAAGGGGGCATAAAAAGGGGGCGGGGAAATGCTGTGAGATAGGCCTATTAATCCTGGCGGGCAGACGGTTAATGGACATTGCGGTAACCTTTTTGCATAGTGGGCTTATCCTCTATTTGTTCGGCCGCTTGGATTGGGATTCCAAGACTATACGATATGGCTGAGGCCAGGCAGTGATAAAGACTATACGATATGGCTGAGGCCAGGCAGTGATAAAGACTATACGATATGGCTGAGGCCAGGCAGTGATAAAGACTATACGATATGGCTGAGGCCAGGCAGTGATAAAGACTATACGATATGGCTGAGGCCAGGTAGTGATAAAGACTATACGATATGGCTGAGGCCAGGCAGTGATAAAGACTATACGATATGGTTGAAGCCAGGCAGTGATAAAGACTATACGATATGGCTGAGGCCAGGCAGTGATAAAGACTATACGATATGGCTGAGGCCAGGCAGTGATAAAGACTATACGATATGGCTGAGGCCAGGCAGTGATAAAGACTATACGATATGGCTGAGGCCAGGCAGTGATAAAGACTATACGATATGGCTGAGGCCAGGCAGTGATAAAGACTATACGATATGGCTGAGGCCAGGCAGTGATAAAGCAGCTACAGTAAGTGTTTACTCCTGCGCTGTATGTATGTGTGTTGAGATACAGTGACTTAGCCCATTTTGGACTGAGGTCGATTAAAAAAAAGGCTTCTAAATCCTAACATTTTTCTGAAAAAAACATGTTTCTATGTCAAGTGGTGCTCAACCTTTTTCATGTCAAGGACCCCCAGAATTATCTCTATTGGGCCACGGACCCCCCATCTCAAAATATGTTGTTCCAGGGACCCCCCAGAAGCCAATATTTTAGTTAAAAATGTTCACTCTGAAATATATATTGAAAGATTTGCGCCCCCTTTTTCACGACTTTTCAAAAATAGCAGACCTACAAGCTCGAAGCGCGCCACTCGGTGGCGCGCTATGAGCTTGTAGATCTGCTATTTTCCAATAGCTAAAGTATAACAGAATGCTTATAGTTAAAACACCAACAGGGGTTCCCGCCCAGAATGGGTTAGAGCAGAGGACAGTCCCTCAGGTCTTGCGTGCTTTGTTTATTTGTTGAGAAATAATTGGGTTTACCTCAAGGGACACAGAGGGAGGAATACAGGCCTTGTATACCTCTCTCCCTTTACCGCCTGCTATTGTGACTTTGTGTTTGTGTCTGTACTATGAGTAAGTGTGGGGTCTCTAAAAAGTTTGACTTCCTTAAGTCACAACAGCATATCACCCATGTCAGTTTATAGTGCTCTATTTTTTACTGTGGGCCGAGAACCATTTCTCTGGGATGGATATAACATAATTTGGTGGATGGGGGAGTCCGCAACACATGTCGGCAAGTCCGACTTTTGAACTTAACTTGCTCATTGTTTGATATCGTCAGACCAAATAATGGTGAGTATGGAAACCTTGTTTGATGATCATTGTCACAAGATCATTTATATCTAATTTGATGGAAAGGTCACGTTTGTTGCCCGTGGACGAGACATTGCTTTAGGGTTTAGGCACTGCATTGTTTAGATGCCCCTCAATATACATGCTAAATCATTTGGGGCAGATTGGATCAGTTCATGATTTGTGTAATGTTTTCAGCAAAACCGCCCACAAACTTTGGAAGTCAATCATAGCCAACTCGAATGGAATAGGAAGGATCTGACCGATACTCCTTGATCACATGACTCCAGAGATGTGTACCTATGTGTGTGGACTTGAAGAAATTCTATAGTCGGGCACAGATGTGAGAGTCCGATATGGACCCTACATAATCCAAGGAATCCAGGGGTTTGTTTATGTTATTGTATGACCTATGCCCTACGGTACCAGAGTTAAAGGCCAACACATGAAACCCATTTGAAAAAACAGTTGCAGTTGGAGGTTCTTCCTTTGCCTACGAAACGTATGCTCAAAGGTTTTCACCGATCAGTTCTGTAGAATACGTCTCATAAATTTGTATTCAAGGATAATTGGTGTTATAATCAATTAAGTGAGCCATGATATGTCTCCCTCTTTAAAACTGGCACAGCTAAAAGAGTTGAAGATATATTTCACATCCAGCCAAAATACAATTTACAATTTAGGCATTTAGCAGACTTACATTAAAACAAGAACAAAAAAGCATGGCAATAAATCACATACATAAAAAGTGCTAAATACTAAATAAAATGTATGAAATAAAGCAACAAAGACCAAAACTAAGGTTATTTTTATTTCAGTTGGCTAAAAAATATTTTTCTCACGTATAATTAGGCCTATAGTTTTTGTTATTTTGTTTTAATTAACTATAAATAACCTCCCTGAATATCAAAGTCAAAGTTGTACGATGTGTCACACACGTTACCGCAGTGAATTTTGTTCTCCGCATTCGACCCATCTCTTGGAGCGGTGAGCCGCAGCCAAGACGCTGCCTCTGAATCTAACCCATGCTGAGTGCCAAGCTGCAAGCAGGGAGGCATTGGGTCTCATTTTTAGTCTTTGGTATGACCCGACCGGGGATCGAACCCCGACCTCCCAGTTTCAGGGCCGACACTCTAACCACAAGACCACTGTCTGGTCAATATGCAGTTGGTCAATGCCCATATTCTGCAATTGCAGATACATTTGGCCATGCCCACTGAATAGAAAATGCATGAGAATGACAGCAACATTTTCAGAATTAATCTTCATCAGTCATTGTCTGGGACAATTGGTTTCAGCAGTATAAGCAAGTAAGTAGCCTTGCCGAGCCATGAGGCCCATAGGGCAGGAGCCTATCTCCTGTTTCTGTAGCCATGAGGCCCAAAGGCAGGAGCCTATCTCCTGTTTCTGTAGCGTGAGGCAGCTTGATGTACAAGTACACCCCCTGGACATGACGCTAGTATGTCGCAGGGACTTACCCCCAATCCAACCCTTGATACTGAGTGTCAAGCAGGGAGGCACTGGGTCCAATTTTTACAGTCTTTGGTATGACCCGGCCGGGGATTGAACCCTGACTTCCCAGTCTCAGGGTGGACACTCTAACCACAAGGCCACTGAGCTGGTCGGTTTCAGCAGTATGCCCGTGGATAATGCCCATGTACACTATCAGATCGATCGGTCAACCCAACAATCTGATTTGGACCACAGAAGGTTAAGTTATGTGCTGTAAATGTTGTACAGTAGGTACTGTAAATATATTCTGACGAGCTTTTTGTTTTGTTTGTGCCCCAACAGGAGGGATTGTAAATGTGATGCCTCTGCTTTTCTCCCAGATCTCCCACAACAAGACCCAGGTAGGATATGGATGTGTCTGTGTGATCTCCATAACGTTGTAGTGGCTGCCGTGCTGATTAGTCCGTTCAGTGGAACACTAGCCTCGGAAACCCAGACGTTTTTATTTCCAGGGAGAAAAAAAAAAGTCTGGGGCCGAGTCCACTTCAATTCGGCATAGAGTAGCACAAACATCTCTCACTCTCTGCTGATTTCTGATCGTCTGCACCTATGTTAAAATGACGCACACATGCACACACTTACACACACTCTCTCTCTCTGTCGCTCTAATTAATTAGTCTCATGTCGCGCAGCTGCGTCTAGATTATCCTGGCGGATCCTGCCGGAAAGCATAGGTGGACCCCAGGCTAGTGTAACACGGACTGAACCTAAGGGCTTCATTCGATCGTTTTCCAGACAGTCAGACAGACTCACTCTATGGTGTGTATGTTTACAGTGTGGTCCCTAATGTCACCCAAATGTTTGTGTCTCTCCGTCCGTCCGTCCGTCCGTCCTAGATCAAGAAAATACAGCGTTATAGTTTGAGTAGCGTACTTAGTTTAGTACTTTTCAGTTCAGTTCTTTTTGGTTCTTAGTCCATGAGCCAGAGCTCCAAAATTGGAACGTTAATTATGAATTGAGTGGGCAAAACTATACCTACGTATATTAGATTGTTTATAGGATCAAGTCAATTATTATATGATAACCCTTCCACAGTATACTAGCCTTTTCATATTTTCTATTTGTTGCATATTTTCCTACATAATGCCTCATTTGCATATTGAACATTAAAACATGTGTAATACAATAAACCATTGTCTTCGTGTAAGTAATCAACTAGGGAAGTTTCATGGTGATAACAATCTAATATAGGTATAGTTTTAGCCCACTCAATTCATAATTAACGTTCCAATTTTGGAGCTCTGGCTCATGGACTAAGAACCAAAAGAACTGAACCGGTTCCCATTGGGAACCAACCGGTGGAAAGGGGGGTCAAAGAGAAAGGTATGAGCATAATGTGTCCACAGCAAGCTGGATTTGTTACCGTTTGAATGGCTTTTCTAAGTGAAAGTGTGTAGGAGTAGATAGCCCCCCCGTCGTTGTGTCTCTTGCCAGGCGCTAACACGTTGCGCCTACGTAATGCGCCCTGTAGATAGTGAAATTGCCCGTGGAAAGTTCTGCAGCTAACCCATTTTGGGCGGGAACCCCTTTTGGTGTTTAAAGCATTATTGTCATACTTTAGCTATTGAAAAATAACAGATCTACAAGTTCATAGCGCGGCACCGAGTGCCGCGCTATGAACTTGTAGGTCTGCTATTTTTGAAAAATCGTGAACATCTTTGAATATAATATTCTTTCAAAGCAAACGTTTTTAACTCAAATCTTTGCTTCTGGGGGGTGTCACTGGAACAACATATTTTCAGATGGGGGTCCCGGCGGCCAAATACATATAATTCTGGGGGTCCTTGACATGAAAAAGTTTGAGAACCACTGACATAGAATTTAGAAGACATTTTGTAGAATCTAGTGTCAGTCAGGTCTAAATGTGCTAAAACGGGGTGGTTTTGATGCCATGGTGTCTGTTCTCTGCATCCAGATCCTGTGGTTCCGTAGAGCGGTTCTTGGCGGCTTGACAACATGCACAGTGCTCAACATCCTTTGGTGAGTTCCTGTTCCTAATTCCCTAACGGCTCCACTTTAATGATCATACTTTACCTTCAGAAAAATACTGAAATGAAAACAAATGATTGTACTTAGTCTCCTCCTCCTACTACTCTCAATGATTTCCATGTCAAGGACCCCTATTTGAAAATGTCTTTGTGCCAGGGACTCTCATACAAGATTTGTGTTGTTAACAAACATGCCTAGAATATTCGTCATCCTAATTAAATATAGGACAAATCAGATCTCCTCCATGCAAGTCAGTGTTACCAGACAGTGGCCTTGTGGTTAGAGTGTCTGCCCTGAAACTGGGAGGTCGGGGTTCGAGCCATATGTGACCAGATTTGACTGAGCCTGCATGCCATTGCGCAAATTCCAGCTTTTCACCAGAAATGAGTTAATAGCACAGGCAGACTCTTCACATACTAACTAGAGCATGTCTGAAATAAGTGTCAGAGCTGAAATCGACATGTAAATATGAAATAAATGCTTAAACATGTAGCTAGGTGTAATGTTAGAGACCACAGAAGACATGTAAATATGAAATAAATGCTTAAACATGTAGCTAGGTGTAATGTTAGAGACCACAGAAGACATGTAAATATGAAATAAATGCTTAAACATGTAGCTAGGTGTAATGTTAGAGACCACAGAAGACATGTAAATATGAAATGAATGCTTAAACATGTAGCTAGGTGTAATGTTAGAGACCACAGAAGACATGTAAATATGAAATGAATGCTTAAACATGTAGCTAGGTGTAGCTCCAAAACTGGTGGGTCAAACTGAACAACCAATATGTCAATATATATATATGATTTCCTGCTTTCATATGACATGAAAAAAGAAAAAAAAAAAAAAAAAAAATCCAATGTCAGTCCCTCAGTCAAATTTGGTCACATATTGTATAATCATCATCCTGACCTGTCCAAATGTTACCGGCAAGCCGAGGCTAAACATGTATTCACCTACTGTAGCTGCTAGCGAACAAAACGATGAGGCTTGTGATGAGAGGAGAGAGTACAGATGAACTGCATGTTGTCCAAATGTTGTGTTCTTTGGCTCTATTGTGATTGCTGTACAACTAGTACTGACTGGCTGAAGATGGAGGAGGATGATTACTCTGACAGGGTCCCTGCCGGCTCCCATTCATTCTCAATGGGCTGCCTCGTTTACAGACACTCACAGCTTCACCATCCTATTATACTTTTGTCACAGAGACACAACGTAATCACAGATGCGCACTCGCGCACGCTCGCTCGCACGCACGCAGCCACGCACGCACGCAGCCACGCACGCACGGACACACACACACACACACACACACACACACACACACACACACACACACACACACACACACACACACACACACACACACACACACACACACACTTTTTTACTTGCTATGAATCTGTTTGTAACCCCTTGGAAATAAAACCTCAACGTCTGTCTGTCTGTCTGTCTGTCTGTCTGTCTGTCTGTCTGTCTGTCCCATTTTGCTTGTGCACACCACTCTGGCATAGAATAGATAGATCGATATGCTGACAAAAGTGTGTTTCTTGTGTGTTTATTGCTGCGTACTAAAGAATAGTATACAGCAACTTGCTTAGTGTGTTGAGTGTAATCGATTAACCCCATAAAGATTTTCAATTTAGTCTTTACTTCATTAGACATGCAATTGTGTTTTTGAGCGCTGCAAGCGTCTTTTGTCTGTATCAGCACGAGGCCTCAACAGATGCAATACCGCTGGGCCTAAGTGTTGCTGTTGAGCTTCACACTGAGTACAGTGCAGTACAGTACAGTACAGTACAGTACAGTACAGTACAGTACAGTACAGTACAGTACAGTACAGTACAGTACAGTACAGTACAGTACAGTACAGTACAGTACAGTACAGTGCCAATTACCAGGCCTGTACTAGACAGACTAAAGTTCAGCCATTTGGATATCTAAGTTGTGCCAAATTGATTTTGTTTTGCCTCAAAACAAGATTCCCATTTATTACAGAAGGACAATTACACTCTGAAGCCTTTCCACATAATGTATAGTATATAATCCAGTAAGACGCCCTGAGGGCGAGAAGCGACCTCGCCCTAGGTCGCATGCACGCGTCCGCCTGGGTGACGGCAGACTGCTGGGCGAGCGCTGGCGCCTTGGCATGGGGGCAGTGGCGAATATATATCGACGGTGCAACCAGTGTGATGCACCGAGGCCCAGCGCCCCCAAGGGGCCCATGAAGGGGGAAGAAGAAGAGAAAAAAAGAATCAGGACGACGGTGAAAGCCTGGTTTCAGGGACTATCGGTCGCAGGAAGAGTAACACCAAGGATTTGACAGTGATGTCACTGACTGGTTTATTAACAGCTTCAAGTCCATACTACTTCCGTGTGACATCACTGTCCACTCCTTGTTATCTTTACCAACGTGTGTGTTACTTTGTAACCCGTAGCCACAATATTTTAGGGGGCCTAAACAAAATATTTGCACTGGGGCCCATTGCCAGGTCCTTTCGCCACTGCATGGGGGGGGTCAGATCAACATATGGAATGAATTCTGTACTGGCCGTATATGGAGCGTGTCTTGAGTGTACAGGGTTTGATGAGGTCAGATCAACATATGGAATTAATTCTGTACTGGCCATATATGGAGCGTGTCTTGAGTGTACAGGGTTTGATGAGGTCAGTTTGTTCGGCTAGTGTACTGGACAGTATTTATTTCTACCTGAGTTTGAATGTTGGTTGTTTTTATATTTCTGGCTTATGTAAATGACACACTATTTAAAACATGCTTATAAATTAGACTAATGTATGGATGAAAAATACAATGGCAGCTGATTATATATACTGTAGGTCCTACGTAATAGAATCAACATCGTAATTGTAGTTTTATTTGGTCACTATTGATTTATATTGACCTGAACAGCCTTGGGACTGGCTATGGGAAGCCGGCTTAATTCCCATGTGCCTTATTGTGATTACTTGCATTTCTTTTACAAAAATCCAATCCAGTCAAATACAGTGAAAAAAAAAAGACAAGCGTGACGTGACTTTTATTTGAGTCTCACAGGTCTCAATCAACCAAATAACGAATACACATAGTCTTTGATTGATTGATTGATTGAATTAATACTTTATGAGTCAGAAATGTAAACTGCACAAGGTACCGTCAGACATTTAGGCTATAAGGATAACACAAAGAATAGTCCTGGGGACTATTATTGAATTATGAATGAGGATCAGGATGGCCTGGATTGGAGGCTGATCCTGGAGGAGCTGCATGTGGAAGAAGCACAACATAAAACATTCACTCACACACTTCATGTCACTGTTTTCCAAAACAGTGGGTCGGGACTAGCCTGGTGGAACCACTCCCCCTGCTGGACAACATTTGCATTCTGCCAGAAGGGAGAGTCTGGGCTCTCTCGGGCAGAGACAATGTACTCTGTGCGGCCGCTAGATGATCAACGCGATGTAATCACAACCTAACAAGACTACAACTCGAAATTATTATGGAGATATCAGATTTTTGTCCCGCTGCTTCCGGGTTTGAGAAGCAGCGGGGCAAGATTGAGAAGAGAAGATTGGTTCACCGATCATAAGGCATCAATCCCTTAGCAATGATTAAAATAATAATAATAATAATAACAAAATAACAAATAAATTATGTAAAATAAACACTCACTCGTCAGTCGCTATAGGCAGATGGCGAGCCTCGTCATTTGCATTCATTTTCCAAGACAATGTACCACAAGCCCTCCTCTCGCTTGCACGCGCAATATCTGAGTTTTTCGTTCAACGGGTTGGGCCAGTAGCTGCACCTCTTATTCCCGTGGCATCTGACGGGAAGAAGGAGAGAGAATTAAGCTTCCAGAATCACAGTCGGCTTTTATTGTCACATCAGTCAGCTGTGGACAAAGTACTCGACCTGTAGTACTTTAGTCACAACCTTCACATATTTTAACCCATTTTGGGGCGGGAACCCCTTTTGGTGTTTTAAGCATCATGTTATGCTTTAGCTGTTGAAAAATAGCAGATCTACAAGCTCATAGTGCGCCACCGAGTGCGAACGTTCAGAGCGAACGTTTTTAACTCTCAAATCTTTGCTTCTGGGGGGTTCTTGGAACAACATATTTTCAGATGGGGGGTCGGCGGCCAATTACATATAATTTTGGGGGTCCTTGACATTGGTTTTTCGGAAAACTGTTTGTCAAAAGACATTTGTAGAATCGTTCCCGGATCAAAATGGGTTAACTCATTCAGTGCCACCTGGTGGTCACCAGTTTTGGCCCTCGTTGCCACCGAAGCCCATTATAAATAAAAGAAAGACATTTTAATTATATTGTGCATGTAATGTGCATGTCATCACCTGACATGCAGATTAGAGCAATTTTCAAAATATGGATAATAAAAATAAAAAATAAAAATAAAGAATATTCAAAAAAAGAAAGAAAAAAAAAGGCGCCATTGGCACTCTCCGCCACCAGGGGGAGGCGTCCAAAGGCGTCCTGTGGCACTGAGACAGTTTTAAGAGAGGGATACAGGAAGGTGAAAAATACACATACATATCCACATGCCATAACAGCATATTAAGCAGCAGATATATGAGGTTGTTACGCATAGGATGCAAAATAACTTTATGTGCGTGCATGTGTGCGTGTGTGTATGGGCGTGGGCTTGTGCGTGCGTGCGTGCGCACACACACACTTGAATTAGGCCTACTATACTTGTGAGGGCCAACTGTCCCCACAAATGTGGGAAACAAGCATTCTGAACTAGACTATTTTCCCTTGTCCTCACAAGAGAAATGGAAGAGCTTAGGTTCGCACCTGAAAATAGTCAATCTACAAGTTGTTTTCCCATGCTATTGGTTGGCTATTTTCAACTACTGTCATTTTGATGCTTTCCTCACATGTTGATGTAATAATAGCAGCCAGTGGTGGAAGAAGTACTCAAATGTTTTAAAGTACTGCAATGTTGAAACACAACATGTTCTGGTACTCACATTTACTCAAGTATACTCAAAATATACTTAATCTCGCAAAAAGTAAAACTACCGGTATACTCATTATGCAGAATGTCCCATTTCACAAGTTATGTGAGGTGAGGTTAGTTAGTTATGTCTAAAATGTAATAAAACATTTTATGACGTGGTGTCTTGTGAGCTTGTAGATCAGCTATTTTCAAACTCTACAAAGTAACTAGCAGTAGTATAGAGCGTCGCAGTCCCGCCCCCTTTCATGACGACGCCAGGCCCAGGAAATAATTCCCAATGCATTTTTCCCATAGACATTTCAAAACGTATTTATTTAAAGACCTTATAAGCGTCGTACGAAGCCAACTCGTGTTGTGACAAATCATGACAACAAACACAATATTTTGGATCAAACGGATAATTACAAAGAAGAAAAACAACAAAAAAAAGTGTTGTAACCTGCCGTTTTCTTCTTCTTTCTAATTATTTGTTCGGCCCGAAAGATTGTGTTTGTTGTCATGATTTGTCACGACAAGAGTTGGCTTTGTACGAGGCTTAAAAGGTCTTTAAATAAATACTTTCTGAAATGTCTATGAGGAAAATGAACGGGGAATCGTTTCCTGGGCCCTGGTAGGGGGCGGGACTGCGACGCTCTATAGAAAAGGGGAAATACTCCAGTAAAAAAAATTAAAATAAATAAAAGTACAGTACTTGAGTACATGTACTTATTTCCACCACTGAATTACCAACGCCGCAACGCATGTGCGTTAGGGCATTAAGCTAGTTTACTAGTCGACTAGTACATCCACTAGTCAACCTTGTTGGTACTAGTTGACTAGTTGATAAGAAAAAAAAAAGTTTATTTTTTTATTTTTTTTAGTCACCAATGTACACAGTTTTTAAATGTACAAATATTTATTTCCAAAGAAAAAATAAAACGTTTTTTTTTTTACACAATAGGTAGTTAAACAACTAGTCGACTAGTAAACTAGGCAACTAGTCAACTAGTAAAAATGACTAGAAGTGAATGCCCTAGTGTGTGTATGCGTGTTCTTACCCTTCCTTAAATACTTTTTCCAAACAGTTGGAACATTTATTGTGGTACCAAGTGGGCGGCCACGCCTTGTACGCCACGCCTCCATACCACACATTGGGCACGTTGAGTTTCTGTCCTTCCTCTGCAGAGAAGAGCTATAGTTAAACATCACATCACATAGAAGAGCTATAGTTAAACATCACATCACAGAGAAGAGCTACAGAGAAGAGCTACAGAGAAGAGCTATAGTTAAACATCTCATCACAGAGAAGAGCTACAGAGAAGAGCTACAGAGAAGAACTATACTTAAACATCACATCACAGAGAAGAGCTACAGAGAAGAACTATAGTTAGACATCACATCACAGAGAAGAGCTACAGAGAAGAGCTACAGAGAAGAGCTATAGTTAAACATCACATCACAGATAAGCTATAGTATAGCGAGCTATAGTTAAACATCACATCACAGAGAAGAGCGAGCTATAGTTAAACATCACATCACAGAGAAGAGCGAGCTATAGTTAAACATCACATCACAGAGAAGAGCTACAGAGAAGAGCTATAGTTAAACATCACATCACAGAGAAGAGCTACAGAGAAGAGCTATAGTTAAACATCACATCACAGAGAAGAGCTACAGAGAAGAGCTATAGTTAAACATCACATCAAAGAGAAGAGCTACAGAGAAGAGCTATAGTTAAACATCACATCAAAGAGAAGAGCTACAGAGAAGAGCTATAGTTAAACATCACATCACAGAGAAGAGCTACAGAGAAGAGCTATAGTTAAACATCACATCAAAGAGAAGAGCTACAGAGAAGAGCTATAGTTAAACATCACATCACAGAGAAGAGCTACAGAGAAGAGCTATAGTTAAACATCACATCACAGAGAAGAGCTACAGAGAAGAGCTATAGTTAAACATCACATCACAGAGAAGAGCTACAGAGAAGAGCTATAGTTAAACATCACATCACAGAGAAGAGCTATAGTTAAACATCACATCACAGAGAAGAGCTATAGTTAAACATCACATCACAGAGAAGAGCTACAGAGAAGAGCTATAGTTAAACATCACATCAAAGAGAAGAGCTACAGAGAAGAGCTATAGTTAAACATCACATCACAGAGAAGAGCTACAGAGAAGAGCTATAGTTAAACATCACATCACAGAGAAGAGCTACAGAGAAGAGCTATAGTTAAACATCACATCACAGAGAAGAGCTATAGTTAAACATCACATCACAGAGAAGAGCTATAGTTAAACATCACATCACAGAGAAGAGCTACAGAGAAGAGCTATAGTTAAACATCACATCAAAGAGAAGAGCTACAGAGAAGAGCTATAGTTAAACATCACATCACAGAGAAGAGCTACAGAGAAGAGCTATAGTTAAACATCACATCACAGAGAAGAGCTACAGAGAAGAGCTATAGTTAAACATCACATCACAGAGAAGAGCTATAGAGAAGAGCTATAGTTAAACATCACATCACAGAGAAGAGCTACAGAGAAGAGCTATAGTTAAACATCACATCACAGAGAAGAGCTATAGTTAAACATCACATCACAGAGAAGAGCTACAGAGAAGAGCTATAGTTAAACATCACATCACAGAGAAGAGCTATAGAGAAGAGCTATAGTTAAACATCACATCACAGAGAAGAGCTATAGAGAAGAGCTATAGTTAAACATCACATCACAGAGAAGAGCTACAGAGAAGAGCTATAGTTAAACATCACATCACAGAGAAGAGCTACAGAGAAGAGCTATAGTTAAACATCACATCACAGAGAATGTTGAGGTCCGAGATATAGGCTGGGGCAATTAAGATATAGGCTGAGGCAATTAAGATATAGGCTGGGGCAATTAAGATATAGGCTGGGGCAATTAAGATATAGGCTGGGGCAATTAAGATATAGGCTGGGGCAATTAAGATATAGGCTGAGGCAATTAAGATATAGGCTGGGGCAATTAAGATATAGGCTGAGGCAATTAAGATATAGGCTGGGGCAATTAAGATATAGGCTGGGGCAATTAAGATATAGGCTGGGGCAATTAAGATATAGGCTGGGGCAATTAAGCCCCAGCCCGGCCTTACATGTAATGAGTAAGATTTTGAATTGAACACTAAACTAAATTGGCAGCCAGTGCAGAGATGCTATAATCACATGTACACAAGTACTATTTTATAGTCACTGTACATCCCTGCTGACAATACAGAGTTCCAACTTACTGCAATTCAGCTCCAGCTTCTCCCCTGATCGTACCCATTCTGTAACACGCACGCACGCACACACACACACACACACACACACACACACACACACACACACATACGCACACGCACACACGCACAGACACACACACACACACACACGCACACACACGTCAATATTCATATTAATCACTGCATTAATTATTCAGTATTATTATTTTCTTTACCATATTTCATTTCACTGTAGGCCTCCCAGCTCACAGCCGCCAGCACTGAAACACAATGATGTCAGTGTCAAAACAAATTAAGAAATACACAAACATGAAATTGAGAACATTTTGTTCGGCTGTTTGTTTCATCTGTTCTTGAGAGATGAGGCATGAGGAGACATGGCATAATCTGTATAAAGGTTTTATTGCTGACGGTCAAACGGTTCATGAGCTACTGTATGCCTATTCAGGTTCTATAGTGCTTGGCAGGCCTTGATGCCGTTGTCAAGTGTAAAATTACTTAAATGATACTGGATCTCTTGTCCACTAGTCCCTTTCTAACATTATTAGTTCCCATTTATTTTTCCTCAGTGAAAAAAGGTAGTCGACAGACTTTTTTTTTGTAGTATTAGTCGACAAAATCAACGCTTGGCCACCAGTGTTGATTTCGTCGACTAAAACTAAGACGAAAAATGTTCGTCGACTACCTTTTTTCACTTACGAAATCTAAATGTAAACTAAGCTATGATGACTAAAACTAAGACTATACAGACAATTTCGTCAAATAGAAACTAGACTAAAATGTTAGGAAGGGACTAGTGGACAAGAGATCCAGTATTCAAGTCATTTTACACTTGGATGCATGCTGAAAATAGCAGATCGTCAAGCTCACAACGCGCTGCGACGCGTTGTGAGCTTGTAGATCTGCTATTTTCAGCAAGTGTAAAAACAGTCATTACGACGGCATCAAGGCCCGCCAAAATACATTTTAGCCGACTAAATCAACTGTAGATTTAGTCGGATGACACTTGGTCGACTAAAACTAGACTAACACTAAAACATTCCAGATGACTAAAACTAAATGAAGTTTCAGTGCAAAGACTACGACTAAACAAAAATCGAAATTTGCTACCAAAATCAACACTTAATCAAATATTCCTCCTTTGCTGTAAATGAGCTTTGAAGAGTACTCACCAATGAGGAGGCACAGGAGTCGTAGGTTGGTCATGTTGTCAGATCAAAGCTAAACAACTGATTTATGATATCTGCTTCAAACAGTCCTCTTTTTATACTCTTATGTCCTGCCTGTGTACCGTGCATGTACTGCTTATGTAATTGTATGTAAACTACATTTGACTACTGTTTGAGATCAAACTGTCAACGTCTAACACTATCAATCCATCTTATGCTCGGGCGCCCTCGTGCTATCGTGAGAAACCATTAGACTAGGGATGTGCCGATGAGACATTTTGTCCGATATCGATATCCGATATAATTAATTGCTGTTATGGCCGATAACCGATATTACCGACGTCGATATGATCTCAATTATAATCGTTTTGTCCAGCGTATCTGCACTGCAGGCTTAGGCAAGTCAGATTGAACTTTAATACCTTTTATATTTAATATTGTGAGCTTGTAGATCTGTTCAAGCTGTTACTTTGGGCTTGTTTATCTGTGAAGACAGACCGATTAATCGAACCGATGCCGATTCATCTAAAAACAACTGAAATTGGCCGATACCGATGTGTTTGCAGATTAATCTCATTAGACGCATGTCGGTCTGAGAGAGAGATGAAGGCAATTGCGGGAGGGCGATACTGTTTTCGTTTTGTTATTTTTACTTGGAAAGGCAAACATGGCAACCCATGATGGGGAATTTGTGATGTACTTTGCATCACAGCGAAATGTTGCGCAATAACAGTGTGTCTGACAAAAGTAATATTTGTACAGTAAATATGGCAGTTGTGGGGAAGCGATGTAGTGCATATGGATTCGGGTGGCGTGCATGGAGAGATGTGTGCTAATGGAGTGGTTTGGGAGGAGAAGGAGAACGGATAAACGGCCATGTGCTTGTGTACCCCCTTTCCATTAGGGTAGAATGATGAATAGAGTGTACCCCCTTTCCATTAGGGTAGAATGATGAATAGAGTGTACCCCCTTGTGTACCCCCTTTCCATTAGGGTAGAATGATGAATAGAGTGTACCCCCTTGTGTACCCCCTTTCCATTAGGGTAGAAGGATGAATAGAGTACCCCCTTGTGTACCCCCTTTCCATTAGGGTAGAATGATGAATAGAGTGTACCCCCTTGTGTACCCCCTTTCCATTAGGGTAGAAGGATGAATAGAGCTGGCAGAAGGCACTGGAAAGCTGCTATTGGGGTTTGCAGTCCAAGTATTTACAGTGAAAAGCTACTATTGGGGTGGCAGTCCAAGTATTTACAGTGAAAAGCTACTATTGGGGTGGCAGTCCAAGTATTTACAGTGAAAAGCTGCTATTGGGGTTTGCAGTCCAAGTATTTACAGTGAAAAGCTGCTATTGGGGTGGCAGTCCAAGTATTTACAGTGAAAAGCTACTATTGGGGTGGCAGTCCAAGTATTTACAGTGAAAAGCTGCTATTGGGGTGGCAGTCCAAGTATTTACAGTGAAAAGCTACTATTGGGGTGGCAGTCCAAGTATTTACAGTGAAAAGCTGCTATTGGGGTTTGCAGTCCAAGTATTTACAGTGAAAAGCTGCTATTGGGGTTTGCAGTCCAAGTATTTACAGTGAAAAGCTGCTATTGGGGTTTGCAGTCCAAGTATTTACAGTGAAAAGCTGCTATTGGGGTGGCAGTCCAAGTATTTACAGTGAAAAGCTACTATTGGGGTGGCAGTCCAAGTATTTACAGTGACAAGCTGCTATTGGGGTGGCAGTCCAAGTATTTACAGTGAAAAGCTGCTATTGGGGTGGCAGTCCAAGTATTTACAGTGAAAAGCTGCTATTGGGGTGGCAGTCCAAGTATTTACAGTGAAAAGCTGCTATTGGGGTGGCAGTCCAAGTATTTACAGTGAAAAGCTGCTATTGGGGTGGCAGTCCAAGTATTTACAGTGAAAAGCTGCTATTGGGGTGGCAGTCCAAGTATTTACAGTGAAAAGCTGCTATTGGGGTGGCAGTCCAAGTATTTACAGTGAAAAGCTGCTATTGGGGTGGCAGTCCAAGTATTTACAGTGAAAAGCTACTATTGGGGTTTGCAGTCCAAGTATTTACAGTGAAAAACTACTATTGGGGTGGCAGTCCAAGTATTTACAGTGAAAAGCTACTATTGGGGTGGCAGTCCAAGTATTTACAGTGAAAAGCTACTATTGGGGTTTGCAGTCCAAGTATTTACAGTGAAAAGCTACTATTGGGGTGGGAGTCCAAGTATTTACAGTGAAAAGCTACTATTGGGGTTTGCAGTCCAAGTATTTACAGTGAAAAGCTACTATTGGGGTGGCAGTCCAAGTATTTACAGTGAAAACCTACTATTGGGGTGGGAGTCCAAGTATTTACAGTGAAAAGCTACTATTGGGGTTTGCAGTCCAAGTATTTACAGTGAAAAGCTGCTATTGGGGTTTGCAGTCCAAGTATTTACAGTGAAAAGCTGCTATTGGGGTTTGCAGTCCAAGTATTTACAGTGAAAAGCTGCTATTGGGGTTTGCAGTCCAAGTATTTACAGTGAAAAGCTGCTATTGGGGTTTGCAGTCCAAGTATTTACAGTGAAAAGCTGCTATTGGGGTTTGCAGTCCAAGTATTTACAGTGAAAAGCTGCTATTGGGGTTTGCAGTCCAAGTATTTACAGTGAAAAGCTGCTATTGGGGTGGCAGTCCAAGTATTTACAGTGAAAAGCTGCTATTGGGGTTTGCAGTCCAAGTATTTACAGTGAAAAGCTGCTATTGGGGTGGCAGTCCAAGTATTTACAGTGAAAAGCTACTATTGGGGTGGCAGTCCAAGTATTTACAGTGAAAAGCTACTATTGGGGTTTGCAGTCCAAGTATTTACAGTGAAAAGCTACTATTGGGGTGGCAGTCCAAGTATTTACAGTGAAAAGCTACTATTGGGGTTTGCAGTCCAAGTATTTACAGTGAAAAGCTACTATTGGGGTGGCAGTCCAAGTATTTACAGTGAAAAGCTGCTATTGGGGTGGCAGTCCAAGTATTTACAGTGAAAAGCTGCTATTGGGGTGGCAGTCCAAGTATTTACAGTGAAAAGCTGCTATTGGGGTGGCAGTCCAAGTATTTACAGTGAAAAGCTGCTATTGGGGTGGCAGTCCAAGTATTTACAGTGAAAAGCTGCTATTGGGGTGGCAGTCCAAGTATTTACAGTGAAAAGCTGCTATTGGGGTGGCAGTCCAAGTATTTACAGTGAAAAGCTGCTATTTGGGTTTGCAGTCCAAGTATTTACAGTGAAAAGCTGCTATTGGGGTGGCAGTCCAAGTATTTACAGTGAAAAGCTGCTATTGGGGTGGCAGTCCAAGTATTTACAGTGAAAAGCTGCTATTGGGGTGGCAGTCCAAGTATTTACAGTGAAAAGCTGCTATTGGGGTGGCAGTCCAAGTATTTACAGTGAAAAGCTGCTATTGGGGTGGCAGTCCAAGTATTTACAGTGAAAAGCTGCTATTGGGGTGGCAGTCCAAGTATTTACAGTGAAAAGCTACTATTGGGGTTTGCAGTCCAAGTATTTACAGTGAAAAACTACTATTGGGGTGGCAGTCCAAGTATTTACAGTGAAAAGCTACTATTGGGGTGGCAGTCCAAGTATTTACAGTGAAAAGCTACTATTGGGGTTTGCAGTCCAAGTATTTACAGTGAAAAGCTACTATTGGGGTGGGAGTCCAAGTATTTACAGTGAAAAGCTACTATTGGGGTTTGCAGTCCAAGTATTTACAGTGAAAAGCTACTATTGGGGTGGCAGTCCAAGTATTTACAGTGAAAACCTACTATTGGGGTGGCAGTCCAAGTATTTACAGTGAAAAGCTACTATTGGGGTTTGCAGTCCAAGTATTTACAGTGAAAAGCTGCTATTGGGGTTTGCAGTCCAAGTATTTACAGTGAAAAGCTGCTATTGGGGTTTGCAGTCCAAGTATTTACAGTGAAAAGCTGCTATTGGGGTTTGCAGTCCAAGTATTTACAGTGAAAAGCTGCTATTGGGGTTTGCAGTCCAAGTATTTACAGTGAAAAGCTGCTATTGGGGTTTGCAGTCCAAGTATTTACAGTGAAAAGCTGCTATTGGGGTGGCAGTCCAAGTATTTACAGTGAAAAGCTACTATTGGGGTGGCAGTCCAAGTATTTACAGTGAAAAGCTGCTATTGGGGTGGCAGTCCAAGTATTTACAGTGAAAAGCTACTATTGGGGTGGCAGTCCAAGTATTTACAGTGAAAAGCTGCTATTGGGGTTTGCAGTCCAAGTATTTACAGTGAAAAGCTGCTATTGGGGTTTGCAGTCCAAGTATTTACAGTGAAAAGCTGCTATTGGGGTTTGCAGTCCAAGTATTTACAGTGAAAAGCTGCTATTGGGGTGGCAGTCCAAGTATTTACAGTGAAAAGCTACTATTGGGGTGGCAGTCCAAGTATTTACAGTGACAAGCTGCTATTGGGGTGGCAGTCCAAGTATTTACAGTGAAAAGCTGCTATTGGGGTGGCAGTCCAAGTATTTACAGTGAAAAGCTGCTATTGGGGTTTGCAGTCCAAGTATTTACAGTGAAAAGCTGCTATTGGGGTGGCAGTCCAAGTATTTACAGTGAAAAGCTGCTATTGGGGTGGCAGTCCAAGTATTTACAGTGAAAAGCTGCTATTGGGGTGGCAGTCCAAGTATTTACAGTGAAAAGCTGCTATTGGGGTGGCAGTCCAAGTATTTACAGTGAAAAGCTGCTATTGGGGTGGCAGTCCAAGTATTTACAGTGAAAAGCTACTATTGGGGTGGGAGTCCAAGTATTTACAGTGAAAAGCTACTATTGGGGTTTGCAGTCCAAGTATTTACAGTGAAAAGCTACTATTGGGGTGGCAGTCCAAGTATTTACAGTGAAAACCTACTATTGGGGTGGCAGTCCAAGTATTTACAGTGAAAAGCTACTATTGGGGTTTGCAGTCCAAGTATTTACAGTGAAAAGCTGCTATTGGGGTTTGCAGTCCAAGTATTTACAGTGAAAAGCTGCTATTGGGGTTTGCAGTCCAAGTATTTACAGTGAAAAGCTGCTATTGGGGTTTGCAGTCCAAGTATTTACAGTGAAAAGCTGCTATTGGGGTTTGCAGTCCAAGTATTTACAGTGAAAAGCTGCTATTGGGGTTTGCAGTCCAAGTATTTACAGTGAAAAGCTGCTATTGGGGTTTGCAGTCCAAGTATTTACAGTGAAAAGCTGCTATTGGGGTGGCAGTCCAAGTATTTACAGTGAAAAGCTGCTATTGGGGTTTGCAGTCCAAGTATTTACAGTGAAAAGCTGCTATTGGGGTGGCAGTCCAAGTATTTACAGTGAAAAGCTACTATTGGGGTGGCAGTCCAAGTATTTACAGTGAAAAGCTACTATTGGGGTTTGCAGTCCAAGTATTTACAGTGAAAAGCTACTATTGGGGTGGCAGTCCAAGTATTTACAGTGAAAAGCTACTATTGGGGTTTGCAGTCCAAGTATTTACAGTGAAAAGCTACTATTGGGGTGGCAGTCCAAGTATTTACAGTGAAAAGCTGCTATTGGGGTGGCAGTCCAAGTATTTACAGTGAAAAGCTGCTATTGGGGTGGCAGTCCAAGTATTTACAGTGAAAAGCTGCTATTGGGGTGGCAGTCCAAGTATTTACAGTGAAAAGCTGCTATTGGGGTGGCAGTCCAAGTATTTACAGTGAAAAGCTGCTATTGGGGTGGCAGTCCAAGTATTTACAGTGAAAAGCTGCTATTTGGGTTTGCAGTCCAAGTATTTACAGTGAAAAGCTGCTATTTGGGTTTGCAGTCCAAGTATTTACAGTGAAAAGCTGCTATTGGGGTGGCAGTCCAAGTATTTACAGTGAAAAGCTGCTATTGGGGTGGCAGTCCAAGTATTTACAGTGAAAAGCTGCTATTGGGGTGGCAGTCCAAGTATTTACAGTGAAAAGCTGCTATTGGGGTGGCAGTCCAAGTATTTACAGTGAAAAGCTACTATTGGGGTTTGCAGTCCAAGTATTTACAGTGAAAAACTACTATTGGGGTGGCAGTCCAAGTATTTACAGTGAAAAGCTACTATTGGGGTGGCAGTCCAAGTATTTACAGTGAAAAGCTGCTATTGGGGTGGCAGTCCAAGTATTTACAGTGAAAAGCTACTATTGGGGTGGCAGTCCAAGTATTTACAGTGAAAAGCTGCTATTGGGGTTTGCAGTCCAAGTATTTACAGTGAAAAGCTGCTATTGGGGTTTGCAGTCCAAGTATTTACAGTGAAAAGCTGCTATTGGGGTTTGCAGTCCAAGTATTTACAGTGAAAAGCTGCTATTGGGGTGGCAGTCCAAGTATTTACAGTGAAAAGCTACTATTGGGGTGGCAGTCCAAGTATTTACAGTGACAAGCTGCTATTGGGGTGGCAGTCCAAGTATTTACAGTGAAAAGCTGCTATTGGGGTGGCAGTCCAAGTATTTACAGTGAAAAGCTGCTATTGGGGTGGCAGTCCAAGTATTTACAGTGAAAAGCTGCTATTGGGGTGGCAGTCCAAGTATTTACAGTGAAAAGCTGCTATTGGGGTGGCAGTCCAAGTATTTACAGTGAAAAGCTGCTATTGGGGTGGCAGTCCAAGTATTTACAGTGAAAAGCTGCTATTGGGGTGGCAGTCCAAGTATTTACAGTGAAAAGCTGCTATTGGGGTGGCAGTCCAAGTATTTACAGTGAAAAGCTACTATTGGGGTTTGCAGTCCAAGTATTTACAGTGAAAAACTACTATTGGGGTGGCAGTCCAAGTATTTACAGTGAAAAGCTACTATTGGGGTGGCAGTCCAAGTATTTACAGTGAAAAGCTACTATTGGGGTTTGCAGTCCAAGTATTTACAGTGAAAAGCTACTATTGGGGTGGGAGTCCAAGTATTTACAGTGAAAAGCTACTATTGGGGTTTGCAGTCCAAGTATTTACAGTGAAAAGCTACTATTGGGGTGGCAGTCCAAGTATTTACAGTGAAAACCTACTATTGGGGTGGCAGTCCAAGTATTTACAGTGAAAAGCTACTATTGGGGTTTGCAGTCCAAGTATTTACAGTGAAAAGCTGCTATTGGGGTTTGCAGTCCAAGTATTTACAGTGAAAAGCTGCTATTGGGGTTTGCAGTCCAAGTATTTACAGTGAAAAGCTGCTATTGGGGTTTGCAGTCCAAGTATTTACAGTGAAAAGCTGCTATTGGGGTTTGCAGTCCAAGTATTTACAGTGAAAAGCTGCTATTGGGGTTTGCAGTCCAAGTATTTACAGTGAAAAGCTGCTATTGGGGTTTGCAGTCCAAGTATTTACAGTGAAAAGCTGCTATTGGGGTGGCAGTCCAAGTATTTACAGTGAAAAGCTGCTATTGGGGTTTGCAGTCCAAGTATTTACAGTGAAAAGCTGCTATTGGGGTGGCAGTCCAAGTATTTACAGTGAAAAGCTACTATTGGGGTGGCAGTCCAAGTATTTACAGTGAAAAGCTACTATTGGGGTTTGCAGTCCAAGTATTTACAGTGAAAAGCTACTATTGGGGTGGCAGTCCAAGTATTTACAGTGAAAAGCTACTATTGGGGTTTGCAGTCCAAGTATTTACAGTGAAAAGCTACTATTGGGGTGGCAGTCCAAGTATTTACAGTGAAAAGCTGCTATTGGGGTGGCAGTCCAAGTATTTACAGTGAAAAGCTGCTATTGGGGTGGCAGTCCAAGTATTTACAGTGAAAAGCTGCTATTGGGGTGGCAGTCCAAGTATTTACAGTGAAAAGCTGCTATTGGGGTGGCAGTCCAAGTATTTACAGTGAAAAGCTGCTATTGGGGTGGCAGTCCAAGTATTTACAGTGAAAAGCTGCTATTTGGGTTTGCAGTCCAAGTATTTACAGTGAAAAGCTGCTATTGGGGTGGCAGTCCAAGTATTTACAGTGAAAAGCTGCTATTGGGGTGGCAGTCCAAGTATTTACAGTGAAAAGCTGCTATTGGGGTGGCAGTCCAAGTATTTACAGTGAAAAGCTGCTATTGGGGTGGCAGTCCAAGTATTTACAGTGAAAAGCTGCTATTGGGGTGGCAGTCCAAGTATTTACAGTGAAAAGCTGCTATTGGGGTGGCAGTCCAAGTATTTACAGTGAAAAGCTACTATTGGGGTTTGCAGTCCAAGTATTTACAGTGAAAAACTACTATTGGGGTGGCAGTCCAAGTATTTACAGTGAAAAGCTACTATTGGGGTGGCAGTCCAAGTATTTACAGTGAAAAGCTACTATTGGGGTTTGCAGTCCAAGTATTTACAGTGAAAAGCTACTATTGGGGTGGGAGTCCAAGTATTTACAGTGAAAAGCTACTATTGGGGTTTGCAGTCCAAGTATTTACAGTGAAAAGCTACTATTGGGGTGGCAGTCCAAGTATTTACAGTGAAAACCTACTATTGGGGTGGCAGTCCAAGTATTTACAGTGAAAAGCTACTATTGGGGTTTGCAGTCCAAGTATTTACAGTGAAAAGCTGCTATTGGGGTTTGCAGTCCAAGTATTTACAGTGAAAAGCTGCTATTGGGGTTTGCAGTCCAAGTATTTACAGTGAAAAGCTGCTATTGGGGTTTGCAGTCCAAGTATTTACAGTGAAAAGCTGCTATTGGGGTTTGCAGTCCAAGTATTTACAGTGAAAAGCTGCTATTGGGGTTTGCAGTCCAAGTATTTACAGTGAAAAGCTGCTATTGGGGTGGCAGTCCAAGTATTTACAGTGAAAAGCTACTATTGGGGTGGCAGTCCAAGTATTTACAGTGAAAAGCTGCTATTGGGGTGGCAGTCCAAGTATTTACAGTGAAAAGCTACTATTGGGGTGGCAGTCCAAGTATTTACAGTGAAAAGCTGCTATTGGGGTTTGCAGTCCAAGTATTTACAGTGAAAAGCTGCTATTGGGGTTTGCAGTCCAAGTATTTACAGTGAAAAGCTGCTATTGGGGTTTGCAGTCCAAGTATTTACAGTGAAAAGCTGCTATTGGGGTGGCAGTCCAAGTATTTACAGTGAAAAGCTACTATTGGGGTGGCAGTCCAAGTATTTACAGTGAAAACCTACTATTGGGGTGGCAGTCCAAGTATTTACAGTGAAAAGCTACTATTGGGGTTTGCAGTCCAAGTATTTACAGTGAAAAGCTGCTATTGGGGTTTGCAGTCCAAGTATTTACAGTGAAAAGCTGCTATTGGGGTTTGCAGTCCAAGTATTTACAGTGAAAAGCTGCTATTGGGGTTTGCAGTCCAAGTATTTACAGTGAAAAGCTGCTATTGGGGTGGCAGTCCAAGTATTTACAGTGAAAAGCTACTATTGGGGTGGCAGTCCAAGTATTTACAGTGACAAGCTGCTATTGGGGTGGCAGTCCAAGTATTTACAGTGAAAAGCTGCTATTGGGGTGGCAGTCCAAGTATTTACAGTGAAAAGCTGCTATTGGGGTGGCAGTCCAAGTATTTACAGTGAAAAGCTGCTATTGGGGTGGCAGTCCAAGTATTTACAGTGAAAAGCTGCTATTGGGGTGGCAGTCCAAGTATTTACAGTGAAAAGCTGCTATTGGGGTGGCAGTCCAAGTATTTACAGTGAAAAGCTGCTATTGGGGTGGCAGTCCAAGTATTTACAGTGAAAAGCTACTATTGGGGTGGGAGTCCAAGTATTTACAGTGAAAAGCTACTATTGGGGTTTGCAGTCCAAGTATTTACAGTGAAAAGCTACTATTGGGGTGGCAGTCCAAGTATTTACAGTGAAAACCTACTATTGGGGTGGCAGTCCAAGTATTTACAGTGAAAAGCTACTATTGGGGTTTGCAGTCCAAGTATTTACAGTGAAAAGCTGCTATTGGGGTTTGCAGTCCAAGTATTTACAGTGAAAAGCTGCTATTGGGGTTTGCAGTCCAAGTATTTACAGTGAAAAGCTGCTATTGGGGTTTGCAGTCCAAGTATTTACAGTGAAAAGCTGCTATTGGGGTTTGCAGTCCAAGTATTTACAGTGAAAAGCTGCTATTGGGGTTTGCAGTCCAAGTATTTACAGTGAAAAGCTGCTATTGGGGTTTGCAGTCCAAGTATTTACAGTGAAAAGCTGCTATTGGGGTGGCAGTCCAAGTATTTACAGTGAAAAGCTGCTATTGGGGTTTGCAGTCCAAGTATTTACAGTGAAAAGCTGCTATTGGGGTGGCAGTCCAAGTATTTACAGTGAAAAGCTACTATTGGGGTGGCAGTCCAAGTATTTACAGTGAAAAGCTACTATTGGGGTTTGCAGTCCAAGTATTTACAGTGAAAAGCTACTATTGGGGTGGCAGTCCAAGTATTTACAGTGAAAAGCTACTATTGGGGTTTGCAGTCCAAGTATTTACAGTGAAAAGCTACTATTGGGGTGGCAGTCCAAGTATTTACAGTGAAAAGCTGCTATTGGGGTGGCAGTCCAAGTATTTACAGTGAAAAGCTGCTATTGGGGTGGCAGTCCAAGTATTTACAGTGAAAAGCTGCTATTGGGGTGGCAGTCCAAGTATTTACAGTGAAAAGCTGCTATTGGGGTGGCAGTCCAAGTATTTACAGTGAAAAGCTGCTATTGGGGTGGCAGTCCAAGTATTTACAGTGAAAAGCTGCTATTTGGGTTTGCAGTCCAAGTATTTACAGTGAAAAGCTGCTATTTGGGTTTGCAGTCCAAGTATTTACAGTGAAAAGCTGCTATTGGGGTGGCAGTCCAAGTATTTACAGTGAAAAGCTGCTATTGGGGTGGCAGTCCAAGTATTTACAGTGAAAAGCTGCTATTGGGGTGGCAGTCCAAGTATTTACAGTGAAAAGCTGCTATTGGGGTGGCAGTCCAAGTATTTACAGTGAAAAGCTACTATTGGGGTTTGCAGTCCAAGTATTTACAGTGAAAAACTACTATTGGGGTGGCAGTCCAAGTATTTACAGTGAAAAGCTACTATTGGGGTGGCAGTCCAAGTATTTACAGTGAAAAGCTGCTATTGGGGTTTGCAGTCCAAGTATTTACAGTGAAAAGCTGCTATTGGGGTTTGCAGTCCAAGTATTTACAGTGAAAAGCTGCTATTGGGGTTTGCAGTCCAAGTATTTACAGTGAAAAGCTTCTATTGGGGTTTGCAGTCCAAGTATTTACAGTGAAAAGCTGCTATTGGGGTTTGCAGTCCAAGTATTTACAGTGAAAAGCTGCTATTGGGGTTTGCAGTCCAAGTATTTACAGTGAAAAGCTGCTATTGGGGTTTGCAGTCCAAGTATTTACAGTGAAAAGCTACTATTGGGGTGGCAGTCCAAGTATTTACAGTGAAAAGCTACTATTGGGGTGGCAGTCCAAGTATTTACAGTGAAAAGCTACTATTGGGGTTTGCAGTCCAAGTATTTACAGTGAAAAGCTGCTATTGGGGTGGCAGTCCAAGTATTTACAGTGAAAAGCTACTATTGGGGTGGCAGTCTAAGTATTTTTCAGACATTTAACCATTAAACCGTCCATACTTTCACTCTGTACTTCAATAGTCTGCCCTTTTTCCCTCCCCACCAAACCAAAGTGGATCTACAAACTGTGAGGCGTTGAGCTTGTATATTAGTTCTCAGAACTAGGGTTGAAGTGGTTAATGTAACAAAATTATCCTACTACCACACAAAGATTCGGAGGTTGAAGTAACTCTGACCCCTAGGGGGTCCCGGACCCACTGTTGAAGACCCCTGCTCTATAGCAATGATTACTATCAGAATATATATCGTGGTGTCAAAAAATATCAATATGAATCGGTAATCGGCATCGAATCGCATCAAATTCCACGAAATTCCACGAAATTCCACAAAATCGAAATCGTATCGATTTGGACTGAATCGAATCGTTCTGTATATAAAATGTATTTCTCCGAATCGCATCGTAGCCCATGCGTATCGATACGTATCGAATCGTCTTGTACACACACACACACACACACACACACACACACACACACACACACACACACACACTCACACTCACACTCACACACACACAATGTTTGCAATATTGCAATACAATATTAAGTATTATTTTCAATCATCAAATATACATGTGTTCATTCACCATGTGACCACAAAACTTGAATACACACTTCTTATCCAGCTCATTACATTATACATATAGGCTCCATCACCTCAGGTGACTTCTTATCCAGCTCATTACATTATACATATAGGCTCCATCACCTCAGGTGACTTCTTAGCCAGCTCATTACATTATACATATAGGCTCCATCACCTCAGGTGACTTCTTAGCCAGCTCATTACATTATACATATAGGCTCCATCACCTCAGGTGACTTCTTAGCCAGCTCATTACATTATACATATAGGCTCCATCACCTCAGGTGACTTCTTAGCCAGCTCATTACATTATACATATAGGCTCCATCACCTCAGGTGACTTCTTAGCCAGCTCATTACATTATACATATAGGCTCCATCACCTCAGGTGACTTCTTAGCCAGCTCATTACATTATACATATAGGCTCCATCACCTCAGGTGTGTGTTCTTAGCCAGCTCATTACATTATACATATAGGCTCCATCACCTCAGGTGACTTCTTAGCCAGCTCATTACATTATACATATAGGCTCCATCACCTCAGGTGTGTGTTCTTATCCAGCTCATTACATTATACATATAGGCTGCATCACCTCAGGTGTGTGTTCATGTCAAGGAGTGTGGATATTGTGATAATGACAATATTTTTTGTATTTTTGTAAAAAAAATCTTGTTTAAAAAAAAATCTGCCTAATGATGATGTCACTGGAGGACGGTGTCTAAACTGCCCACAGCCCTCCTATGAGACACAGACTGAGAAGAAGAAAATTGTGCCATTTTATCATGATCATTAGTAAGGACCTATTATATAAAGATGGGTTGAAAAGTGGTGAAGTGGTCCTTTAAAGGAGCACGTCAGCCATGTTAACTTATATAGTTGGTCCTCACTGCTCATTATAAGAAGTTACAATGTTTCTGTCTATTCGCTCGGAGGTGTCTCGGAGGTTGGCTGTGGACATTTCAGAAAACTACCTAGTATAGTGCCTATACCCAATCAAAGACATTATCGGTATAGGCCTTAGAGTATTATGAATAGAGACGGCACCCGAGTTCTCCTCCCATCCACTTGCATTAAGTTGCTCAAAAGCGCATGAGGCGATTTCACTGTGCATTCTGGGTAGGAACAGAGTGCATTCTGGGATGGATTGGGCCCAAACACATGAACGCGCTGCCGCTGACTATCATTGCAGGCATTCAGCGTTCACGTGTCATCATGAACGTGCACAATGATAGTCAACGGACCAGCGCGTTCATGAGTTTGGCCCAGGCTGCAATATCAAATTCGGCCACTATGTCCATTTGGCCTCAGGGTTTCATCCGGGTGCCGTCTCTATTCATATATACTCTAAGGTATAGGCAGGTTTGGTAATACTGTATAGTTTGGAACAAGATTCCAAACCGTTTTCTTCATTGATTCAAGAACAAATATGGCTTCTATTTGAGCATATACTAACTTTACAGGAAGAGAAATGTTGGCACTTTAATTACAGTCTTGCATTCATAACGGACAGAAGGCTCCTAATTTGAAATGACAGTTACAGGAAGCAGTGATGCACAGCTTTTATATCATTTTAACCCATTTTGGGCGGGGACCCTTTTTGGTGTTTTAAGTATTATGTTATACTTTAGCTATTGAAAAATAGCAGATCTACAAGCTCATAGCGCGGCACCGAGTGCCGCGCTATGAACTTGTAGGTCTGCTATTTTTTTGAAAAATCATAAAAATGTGGCGCAAATCTTTGAATATATATTCTTTCAAAGTGAATGTTTTTAACTCGGGTCTAAATGGATTAAACCAGTTATTGTAGATGTGTAATTAAGTAGTAGAGAGAACATTGTACAAACAGAGAACATTGTACAAACACACAAACTCTCCCTCGTCATTCTCGTCTTTTTCTCATCCCTTTTCTCTCGCTCTCTCTCACACACACACACACACACACACACACACACACACACACACACACACACACACACACACACACACACACACACACACACACACACACACACACACACACACACACACACCACTTCTCTTGGGGTTCCTGGCTCCAACCTGACGTCCCGGTAAGCAATTTCCTCGGCCTCCATTTTTCAGACAATAATTTTGATGGATAATTATCGTCTGGGACATAATTCTGGTGGGGCTGACCCGCAGAGTGAGAGACTATAGTGGAATAAAATAGAAATGGCGTGTTGTTGGGCGCGCTCAAGCGCAGCCACAACAAATGAATGGATAAATCTCCCAGCAGCAGCGCAGCAGCACTCTGCAGCACCGCGCCGACTCACACAGACCAAGAGTCGAGTCACCGATAGAGGAGAACTTATTTTGTTCATGACTTTATTTTTCTCACTCTCTGCCTCCTTGCTTTTAAAGGCCTTTGTCATCTACTATTCTTCTTCACAGTTTTCTGTTCATTTCAGACATTTTCACAGTATTCATACTTCATTGTGGAGTGTCTAGAAAGATGGGAAATAAATGGTGCAACACGTACAGATCACATGAGAACACAACTGTATGCTCTTTTGTGATCAATGAATAGTAATACACATCCCCCTACCCTGGTGCTGAGCCACACTGTTAAGCATATTTAATCAATTTAAATCAATGTAATAATGAGGTGTACGTGTGGCCTTGTGGTTAGAGTGTCCGCCCTGAGACTGGGAGGTCGGGGTTCGATCCCCAGCCGGGTCATACCAAAGACTGTAAAAATGGGACCCAGTGCCTCCCTGCTTGGCACTCAGCATCAAGGGTTGGATTGGGGGTAAGTCCCTGCGACATACTAACCGTCATGTCCAGGGGGTGTACTTGTACATCAAGCTGCCTCACGCTACAGAAACAGGAGATAGACTCCTGCCCCTATGGGCCTCATGGCTCGGCAAGGCTACTTACTTACTTACGTGGGTTATTGTCGATGAATTTCATCTTTAATGTAGTTTGATTGCCAGACAATCTTTTGTAATTTATATTTTTACACCTTGTTCTGCCAGTCTGCAGTGTGTCAATGAATCAAGGCATTTCTATATGCTTAAATTTTATAGAAGTGGCGTCTCCGTTACATTTGCAAGGGGGGTTAATTGACACTGTGTTTTTGAACGTTGTTGTTGTTAACCCCATACTCCATACATTGGTTAGATTCAGGAGATCCCTATTATTACTCTTAAATAATTATTTGAATCTTATGCACCATTAGAATAATTTATATTATAGCCTAAGTCAACCTAGGTTTGAGGTCAGATGTAGAGTTGCTGGCCGGCTCTATATATGCAGATCTAGGTGATGATCCAGTCTTCTCCATGTGTGGTTATCCAGGGTTAGATGAGGTCAGTGTCGTGATCTTCATAACGAGGCATGACCATATATGGAGGCGTGACTAACGAGAGATGCGTGACCATATATGGAGGCGTGACTAACGAGAGATGCGTGACCATATATGGAGGCGTGATGGAACGAGGCGTGACCATATATGGAGGCGTGACCATATATGGAGGCGTGACCATATATGGAGGCGTGACCATATATGGAGGCGTGACCATATATGGAGGCGTGATGAAACGAGGCGTGACCATATATGGTCACACCTCGAAACAGAATATGCATATTTTTTAAATCTTATTATATTTTACTAATCTTCTCTTTGACAAGCCAAACGCGTATTGATACTCGGGTCTCGATTTATGCCGAACCGGGTTTGTAATGGACCCGATTTTACGGGCTCCATCCCTACAGGAGACGCAGGTTCCAATAATAATATTGTTGATAATGACTTTCAGTTGCATCTCAGCAGCATATCTTTGACAGAAACTTAATCTAGTTATTTTTGATAACCTCCAAATTAACTGGATGGGAACCCGTTTTGGTGTTTTAACTAAGCATTATGTTATACTTTAGCTATTGAAAAATAGCAGATCTACAAGCACCTAGCGCGCCACCGAGTGGCGCGCTACGAGCTTGTAGGTCTGCTATTTTTGAAAAATCGTAAAAATGCGGCACAAATCTTTGAATATTATATTCTTTCAGAGTGAACGTTTTTTTTATTTTGACGTCCGACCTAAACGTGTTAACTGTCTCAATGAATGTACTGCATGCAGAAGGTTCTACAAAATGAACCGATTGTAAAGCGATTGTACAGAATTATAAAGATCACTTCAAGCAGTGAGAGCTGTTGATCTAGCAGTGAGAGCTGTTGATCTAGCAGTGAGAGCTGTTGATCTAGCAGTGAGAGCTGTTGATCTAGCAGTGAGAGCTGTTGATCTAGCAGTGAGAGCTGTTGATCTAGCAGTGAGAGCTGTTGATCTAGCAGTGAGAGCTGTTGATCTAGCAGTGAGAGCTGTTGATCTAGCAGTGAGAGCTGTTGATCTAGCAGTGAGAGCTGTTGATCTAGCAGTGAGAGCTGTTGATCTAGCAGTGAGAGCTGTTGATCTAGCAGTGAGAGCTGTTGATCTAGCAGTGAGAGCTGTTGATCTAGCAGTGAGAGCTGTTGATCTAGCAGTGGGGAGTAAATTAGACTATTTAGGCCTGATGTCGAAATTAAAAATTCTTCCTAAATCATGACAATTTTCTGAAAAACCTCATGTTTCTATATCAGTGCAGTGGTAATCAATATTTCATGTCAAGGACCCCAAAAACTATAAATGTGTTGTTCCAGGGACCCCCCCCCCCCCCAGAAGCAAAGATTTGAGTTAAAAACGTTCGCTCTGAAAGAATATATATTGAAAGATTTGCGCCACATTTTCACAATTTTTCAAAAATAGCAGATTTACAAGCTCGTAGCAGATCTACAAGCTCATAGCGCGCCACTCGGTGGCGCGCTATGAGCTTGTAGATCTGCTATTTTTCAATAGCTAAAGTATAACATAATGCTTAAAAACACCAATAGGGGTTCCCGCCCAAAATGGGTTAGGCAAGAAAAACAGCTATATTGTATGCTAATCAAGCCATGTGTTGCCACAGGCGTCCTTGGTTCACTCACAGCAATAAAACGCAGATTTCATTGCCAGCAAACAAAATGGACTGATCAAAGTAAGGCTGTTATGACAGGGACGTAAGAATCATTTATTTAGTAACAAGGTAATAAAAGGGTAAACGAAGGTGAATAAAAGTACAGAATAACAACCAGTCGTTTTAAAGGGCAACAGAGGTCTCTCGTTGGCACTAATTATTATATTAATATGTCTCAAACTCACATTTAATCTCTTTTCTTTATTTGTTTTCCTGTGATTTGACAGTATACACGATGGCCTTTGTCACTGGAGGATCTAAACAAATGTGTCCGCAAATGACATCTAGACCAAACATTATTACCAAACAAATAGACATTACATTTCAAGGATAGTTTGTACCTAGTTTCTTGATGAAAGCAAAATCACACTTGATTTTTATGATGTACTGAATGATGATCTTCACATAATGATTGTTTTCCCCCCAGCTCTATTTCTGAGGTATTGTTAAGAATGCCTTATTTTCTTGTGAATTCGATAAAGGGCTTTTGTTTTAGTCCATTATGTTAATATTGCATAGTGTGCAATGTTTTCTCCAAGCTGTCTAAGCCAGCTACTGCTTATTATCCAGTCTTTTATTGTTTGACAGATTGCACACACTCAAGCCATTCATACTGAATAACATGAACACAAAGACAAGACTCTTGCCAGTGGCGTGCACAGATAGACACTAGGGGGTGCTAGAGCACCCCCTGCCCTTTTGGCAATGTGCCCTTTTGAAAAAAAAAGAGAAAAAAACTTTTTTTTTTTTCCTTTTTTTTTGATTTTTCAAAAATAGCAGACCTACAAGTTCATAGCGCGCCACTCGGTGGCGCGCTATGAGCTTGTAGATCTGCTATTTTTCAATAGCTAAAGCATAACATAATGCTAACACCAAAAGGGGTTCCCGCCCAAAATGGATTAAGGCAACCGGCCGGTTCCACGCGCTGCACAAGGTGCCCTTTTTTAACTTGATCACCTGCCCCTCTAAATGTCTGTGCACGCCACTGACTCTTGCTGCCAAACACCATCTACCACATGGACCCCATGATAATCATACTGTAATTGTCTCCATGGAAATAAGTGAATAGAACTGGCCATTCCATTCACAGCATCCCTGTCAAGAACAGAAGAGTAACTAAACAAACATCGCTAGGATGCAACTGGGACGTATCCTCAGTGATGTATCCCAAGGTCCTCTGGGTTTCGGGTCTTCCAACATCATACCCCTCACTCGGGTGACCCAGCCGGGGTGATCAAGTCCCGATTCATGTCCCAGTAGCTACCCTCGATCAGTCCCTTAGGGGAAAAAACAGGGACACACAATCCGCTGCTCTGCCGGTACTGGGCATGCCATCCGGCGCGTGGAGTTTGCATGTTATCTCCGTGTCCCCTAAGTACCCTAAAGAAAATATGCAGTAGTCCTGGTCTCTATACTGCCTCCCCCTGGCCAGCCGGGGCGCCTGATGGAGGGGAAAGGAACTGGTTGGAATAACGTGTTCCTTCCACGCGCTACGTCCAACCGGGGAAACTACCCCCCCTGTCAGGTGAAAAGAAGCGGCTTGGACTCCTCATGCATTGAAGGAAGAATGAGGTCAGGGAGTGTAGAGCCCAGGATTACATTAGACAATTGATATAATATGTCATATGGAAATACAAAGATGTTGCACAACTGCAAAATATGTTATACACATGCATAGTACATGATGCAAATAATTTATGGACATTAATTGGGGTTCTCATTATGCATAATACGCCCAATTTATAATTCCTGTGAGCAGAGTCTCACACTGAAAATGGCCAAGCTATTAACCTCACAATGCGTCATGTCGTGTGAAACTAAATATAAATCACCCTTTTGTCTTTTCTCTTTCTTTTGTTTTCTCAACTGAAAAAATTACAATATATACAAGGACACAACTCACAATGTTGACTTCAGGGTTGGCTACTCCAACAGGCCGTCCCAGTGGGAGAGAGGGGCACATGCAGGCCGTCCCAGTGGGGGAGAGGGGCACATGCAGGCCGTCCCAGTGGGGGAGAGGGGCACATGCAGGCCGTCCCAGTGGGAGAGAGGGGCACATGCAGGCCGTCCCAGTGGGGGAGAGGGGCACATGCAGGCCGTCCCAGTGGGAGAGAGGGGCACATGCAGGCCGTCCCAGTGGGAGAGAGGGGCACATGCAGGCCGTCCCAGTGGGGGAGAGGGGCACATGCAGGCCGTCCCAGTGGGAGAGAGGGGCACATGCAGGCAACAATGTCAGCTTGAATCGCTCATAATGTCCTGCATGTAAATTGATGAAGGTGTCACCACATCCGGCTTATACAGCAAAGAGGTTCCCAATGATCTTGCGTTAATTCCTTGAAAAGAGGTCTTATTTTTCTCCTTCAGTTCCCTCAAAATAATAATAATTAATAGCACAGGCAGACTCTTCACATACTAGAGCTAGTCTGAAATAAGTGTCAGAGCTGAAAATATGAAATAAATGCCCAAACATGTAGCTTGGTGTAATGTTAGAGACCACAGAAGTGAACCTTTCAAGCCTGTTTTCTCAACTCGCTGTTTCTCTGCAAGACATTACTATATAAGCCATATCTCCAACACTGGTGGGTCAAACTGAACGACCAATATGTCAATTTGAAGCTATGATTCCCTGCTTTCACATGGCATGAAAAATCATGTGTCTTGGCGGGGGGGGGGGGGGGGGGGCTCTCTCTGTGGCGGGGGGGTCATGTCATGTGTCTCTGTGCTGTGCAGTGATGACTCATCAGCACCAAGCATGCGGTGCAAGACGGCACAGCTGGTTGCCCCCTGCTAATGGCACGATTCATACTGCGTGCGTGCGTGCGTGCGTGCGTGCGTGCGTGCGTGCGTGCGTGCGTCATATGCAGAACTACACATTAGACATATCACTAGTGGAGCGTGCAGCATAAGAAGCATGAGGACATTGATCACAGAGTACCAACTGCTGGGGTGGCTTCTGTTTGTCATTGGTGGCCCGTCGTGGCTGTTCTGTTGGCCCACAGAACCTGTGTGTGTGTGTGTGTGTGTGTGTGTGTGTGTGTGTGTGTGTGTGTGTGTGTGTGTGTGTGTGTGTGTGTGTGTGTGTGTGTGTGCGTGTGCGTGCGTGTGCGTGCGCGCGGCATCGGCAGTTGTGGCATTGGCATCGGCTACTTTAATTATCGCCGCAAAAGCGCCAACATGTAGAAGCAAAGGCTGGTGAAACATGCCGGTGAAGCATCAATTTCCCGCACCGCAGTGCCCCCCAACAACACCAGGTGTATGTGGGATGATGCTAGCAGTGCCCCCCAACAACACCAGGTGTATGTGGGATGATGCACCGCAGCGCCCCCCCAACAACACCAGGTGTATGTGGGATGATGCTAGCAGTGCCCCCCAACAACACCAGGTGTATGTGGGATGATGCTAGCAGTGCCCCCCAACAACACCAGGTGTATGTGGGATGATGCTAGCAGTGCCCCCCAACAACACCAGGTGTATGTGGGATGATGCACCACAGCGCCGCCCAACAACACCAGGTGTATGTGGGATGATGCACCTCAGTGCCGCCCAACAACACCAGGTGTATGTGGGATGATGCACCGCAGTGCCGCCCAACAACACCAGGTGTATGTGGGATGATGCACCGCAGCGCCCCCCAACAACACCAGGTGTATGTGGGATGATGCACCGCAGCGCCCCCCAACAACACCAGGTGTATGTGGGATGATGCACCGCAGCGCCCCCCAACAACACCAGGTGTATGTGGGATGATGCACCGCAGTGCTGCCCAACAACACCAGGTGTATGTGGGATGATGCACCGCAGTGCTGCCCAACAACACCAGGTGTATGTGGGATGATGCACCGCAGTGCCGCCCAACAACACCAGGTGTATGTGGGACGATGCTAGCAGTGCCCCCCCAACAACACCAGGTGTATGTGGGATGATGCACCGCAGTGCTGCCCAACAACACCAGGTGTATGTGGGATGATGCACCGCAGTGCTGCCCAACAACACCAGGTGTATGTGGGATGATGCACCGCAGCGCCCCCCAACAACACCAGGTGTATGTGGGATGATGCACCGCAGTGCCGTCCAACAACACCAGGTGTATGTGGGATGATGCACCGCAGTGCCCCCCAACAACACCAGGTGTATGTGGGATGATGCACCGCAGTGCCGCCCAACAACACCAGGTGTATGTGGGATGATGCACCGCAGTGCCCCCCCAACAACACCAGGTGTATGTGGGATGATGCACCGCAGCGCCCCCCAACAACACCAGGTGTATGTGGGATGATGCACCGCAGCGCCCCCCAACAACACCAGGTGTATGTGGGATGATGCACCGCAGTGCCCCCCCAACAACACCAGGTGTATGTGGGATGATGCACCGCAGTGCCCCCCCAACAACACCAGGTGTATGTGGGATGATGCACCGCAGGGCCCCCCAACAACACCAGGTGTATGTGGGATGATGCACCGCAGTGCCCCCCCAACAACACCAGGTGTATGTGGGATGATGCACCGCAGCGCCCCCCCCCAACAACACCAGGTGTATGTGGGATGATGCACCGCAGCGCCCCCCCCAACAACACCAGGTGTATGTGGGATGATGCTAGCAGTGCCCCCCAACAACACCAGGTGTATGTGGGATGATGCACCGCAGGGCCCCCCAACAACACCAGGTGTATGTGGGATGATGCACCGCAGCGCCCCCCAACAACACCAGGTGTATGTGGGATGATGCACCGCAGCGCCCCCCAACAACACCAGGTGTATGTGGGATGATGCACCGCAGGGCCCCCCAACAACACCAGGTGTATGTGGGATGATGCACCGCAGGGCCCCCCAACAACACCAGGTGTATGTGGGATGATGCACCGCAGCGCCCCCCAACAACACCAGGTGTATGTGGGATGATGCACCGCAGGGCCCCCCAACAACACCAGGTGTATGTGGGATGATGCACCGCAGCGCCCCCCAACAACACCAGGTGTATGTGGGATGATGCACCGCAGCGCCCCCCAACAACACCAGGTGTATGTGGGATGATGCACCGCAGGGCCCCCCAACAACACCAGGTGTATGTGGGATGATGCACCGCAGCGCCCCCCAACAACACCAGGTGTATGTGGGATGATGCACCGCAGTGCCCCCCCAACAACACCAGGTGTATGTGGGATGATGCACCGCAGCGCCCCCCCAACAACACCAGGTGTATGTGGGATGATGCACCGCAGCGCCGTCCAACAACACCAGGTGTATGTGGGATGATGCACCGCAGCGCCCCCCCAACAACACCAGGTGTATGTGGGATGATGCACCGCAGTGCCCCCCAACAACACCAGGTGTATGTGGGATGATGCACCGCAGCGCCGTCCAACAACACCAGGTGTATGTGGGATGATGCACCGCAGCGCCGTCCAACAACACCAGGTGTATGTGGGATGATGCACCGCAGCGCCCCCCAACAACACCAGGTGTATGTGGGATGATGCACCGCAGTGCCCCCCAACAACACCAGGTGTATGTGGGATGATGCACCGCAGTGCCCCCCAACAACACCAGGTGTATGTGGGACGATGCACCGCAGTGCCCCCCCAACAACACCAGGTGTATGTGGGATGATGCACCGCAGTGCCCCCCAACAACACCAGGTGTATGTGGGATGATGCACCGCAGTGCCGCCCAACAACACCAGGTGTATGTGGGATGATGCACCGCAGGGCCCCCCAACAACACCAGGTGTATGTGGGACGATGCACCGCAGTGCCCCCCAACAACACCAGGTGTATGTGGGATGATGCACCGCAGTGCCCCCCAACAACACCAGGTGTATGTGGGATGATGCACCGCAGTGCCCCCCAACAACACCAGGTGTATGTGGGATGATGCACCGCAGTGCCCCCCAACAACACCAGGTGTATGTGGGATGATGCACCGCAGGGCCCCCCAACAACACCAGGTGTATGTGGGATGATGCACCGCAGCGCCCCCCAACAACACCAGGTGTATGTGGGATGATGCACCGCAGCGCCCCCCAACAACACCAGGTGTATGTGGGATGATGCACCGCAGTGCCGCCCAACAACACCAGGTGTATGTGGGATGATGCACCGCAGTGCCCCCCAACAACACCAGGTGTATGTGGGATGATGCACCGCAGCGCCCCCCAACAACACCAGGTGTATGTGGGATGATGCACCGCAGCGCCCCCCAACAACACCAGGTGTATGTGGGATGATGCACCGCAGTGCCGCCCAACAACACCAGGTGTATGTGGGATGATGCACCGCAGTGCCGCCCAACAACACCAGGTGTATGTGGGATGATGCACCGCAGTGCCCCCCAACAACACCAGGTGTATGTGGGATGATGCACCGCAGTGCCGCCCAACAACACCAGGTGTATGTGGGATGATGCCACCGCAGTGCCGCCCAACAACACCAGGTGTATGTGGGATGATGCACCGCAGTGCCCCCCAACAACACCAGGTGTATGTGGGATGATGCACCGCAGTGCCGCCCAACAACACCAGGTGTATGTGGGATGATGCACCGCAGTGCCCCCCAACAACACCAGGTGTATGTGGGATGATGCACCGCAGTGCCCCCCAACAACACCAGGTGTATGTGGGATGATGCACCGCAGTGCCCCCCAACAACACCAGGTGTATGTGGGATGATGCACCGCAGCGCCCCCCAACAACACCAGGTGTATGTGGGATGATGCACCACAGTGCCGTCCAACAACACCAGGTGTATGTGGGATGATGCACCGCAGTGCCCCCCCAACAACACCAGGTGTATGTGGGATGATGCACCGCAGCGCCCCCCAACAACACCAGGTGTATGTGGGATGATGCACCGCAGCGCCCCCCAACAACACCAGGTGTATGTGGGATGATGCACCGCAGCGCCCCCCCAACAACACCAGGTGTATGTGGGATGATGCACCGCAGCACCGTCCAACAACACCAGGTGTATGTGGGATGATGCACCGCAGCGCCCCCCAACAACACCAGGTGTATGTGGGATGATGCACCGCAGCGCCGTCCAACAACACCAGGTGTATGTGGGATGATGCACCGCAGCACCCCCCAACAACACCAGGTGTATGTGGGATGATGCACCGCAGTGCCCCCCAACAACACCAGGTGTATGTGGGATGATGCACCGCAGTGCCCCCCAACAACACCAGGTGTATGTGGGATGATGCACCGCAGTGCCCCACAACAACACCAGGTGTATGTGGGATGATGCACCGCAGCGCCGTCCAACAACACCAGGTGTATGTGGGATGATGCACCGCAGCGCCCCCCAACAACACCAGGTGTATGTGGGATGATGCACCGCAGTGCCCCCCAACAACACCAGGTGTATGTGGGATGATGCACCGCAGCGCCGTCCAACAACACCAGGTGTATGTGGGATGATGCACCGCAGTGCCCCCCAACAACACCAGGTGTATGTGGGATGATGCACCGCAGCGCCCCCCAACAACACCAGGTGTATGTGGGATGATGCACCGCAGCGCCCCCCAACAACACCAGGTGTATGTGGGATGATGCACCGCAGCGCCCCCCAACAACACCAGGTGTATGTGGGATGATGCACCACAGTGCCCCCCAACAACACCAGGTGTATGTGGGATGATGCACCGCAGTGCCCCCCAACAACACCAGGTGTATGTGGGATGATGCACCGCAGTGCCCCCCAACAACACCAGGTGTATGTGGGATGATGCACCGCAGCGCCCCCCAACAACACCAGGTGTATGTGGGATGATGCACCGCAGCGCCCCCCAACAACACCAGGTGTATGTGGGATGATGCACCACAGTGCCCCCCAACAACACCAGGTGTATGTGGGATGATGCACCGCAGCGCCCCCCAACAACACCAGGTGTATGTGGGATGATGCACCGCAGCGCCCCCCAACAACACCAGGTGTATGTGGGATGATGCACCGCAGCGCCCCCCAACAACACCAGGTGTATGTGGGATGATGCACCGCAGCGCCCCCCAACAACACCAGGTGTATGTGGGATGATGCACCGCAGGGCCCCCCAACAACACCAGGTGTATGTGGGATGATGCACCGCAGCGCCCCCCCAACAACACCAGGTGTATGTGGGATGATGCACCGCAGTGCCGTCCAACAACACCAGGTGTATGTGGGATGATGCTAGCAGTGCCGTCCAACAACACCAGGTGTATGTGGGATGATGCACCGCAGCGCCCCCCAACAACACCAGGTGTATGTGGGATGATGCACCGCAGTGCCTCCCAACAACACCAGGTGTATGTGGGATGATGCACCGCAGTGCCTCCCAACAACACCAGGTGTATGTGGGATGATGCACCGCAGCGCCCCCCCAACAACACCAGGTGTATGTGGGATGATGCACCGCAGTGCCCCCCAACAACACCAGGTGTATGTGGGATGATGCACCGCAGTGCCCCCCAACAACACCAGGTGTATGTGGGATGATGCACCGCAGCGCCCCCCAACAACACCAGGTGTATGTGGGATGATGCTAGCAGTGCCCCCCAACAACACCAGGTGTATGTGGGATGATGCACCGCAGCGCCCCCCAACAACACCAGGTGTATGTGGGATGATGCACCGCAGTGCCCCCCAACAACACCAGGTGTATGTGGGATGATGCACCGCAGTGCCCCCCAACAACACCAGGTGTATGTGGGATGATGCACCGCAGCGCCCCCCCAACAACACCAGGTGTATGTGGGATGATGCACCGCAGTGCCCCCCAACAACACCAGGTGTATGTGGGATGATGCACCGCAGGGCCCCCCAACAACACCAGGTGTATGTGGGATGATGCACCGCAGGGCCCCCCAACAACACCAGGTGTATGTGGGATGATGCACCGCAGCGCCCCCCAACAACACCAGGTGTATGTGGGATGATGCACCGCAGTGCCCCCCAACAACACCAGGTGTATGTGGGATGATGCACCGCAGTGCCGCCCAACAACACCAGGTGTATGTGGGATGATGCACCGCAGCGCCCCCCAACAACACCAGGTGTATGTGGGATGATGCACCGCAGGGCCCCCCAACAACACCAGGTGTATGTGGGATGATGCACCGCAGGGCCCCCCAACAACACCAGGTGTATGTGGGATGATGCACCGCAGGGCCCCCCAACAACACCAGGTGTATGTGGGTCTGGGATGATGCACCGCAGCGCCCCCCAACAACACCAGGTGTATGTGGGATGATGCACCGCAGCGCCCCCCAACAACACCAGGTGTATGTGGGTCTGGGATGATGCACCGCAGGGCCCCCCAACAACACCAGGTGTATGTGGGATGATGCACCGCAGCGCCCCCCAACAACACCAGGTGTATGTGGGATGATGCACCGCAGCGCCCCCCAACAACACCAGGTGTATGTGGGATGATGCACCGCAGTGCCCCCCAACAACACCAGGTGTATGTGGGATGATGCACCGCAGCGCCGCCCAACAACACCAGGTGTATGTGGGATGATGCACCGCAGCGCCGCCCAACAACACCAGGTGTATGTGGGATGATGCACCGCAGTGCCGCCCAACAACACCAGGTGTATGTGGGATGATGCACCGCAGCGCCCCCCAACAACATCAGGTGTATGTGGGATGATGCACCGCAGTGCCCCCCAACAACACCAGGTGTATGTGGGATGATGCACCGCAGCGCCGCCCAACAACACCAGGTGTATGTGGGATGATGCACCGCAGTGCCCCCCAACAACACCAGGTGTATGTGGGATGATGCACCGCAGCGCCCCCCAACAACATCAGGTGTATGTGGGATGATGCACCGCAGCGCCCCCCCAACAACACCAGGTGTATGTGGGATGATGCACCGCAGGGCCCCCCAACAACACCAGGTGTATGTGGGATGATGCACCGCAGCGCCCCCCAACAACACCAGGTGTATGTGGGATGATGCACCGCAGGGCCCCCCAACAACACCAGGTGTATGTGGGATGATGCACCGCAGTGCCCCCCAACAACACCAGGTGTATGTGGGATGATGCACCGCAGTGCTGCCCAACAACATCAGGTGTATGTGGGATGATGCTAGCAAAGACACCACAAGTATAATGTGACCCATTTTGACCTGAGATCAGATTCTAAAAATGTCTTCTACATCTTGACAGTTTTCTGAAAAAGCTATGTTTCTATGTCAGTCGTTCTTCGATTTTTCAAAAAATAGCAGACCTACAAGCTTGTAGCGCGCCACTCGGTGCCGCGCTATGAGCTTGTAGATCTGCTATTTTTCAATAGCTAAAGCATAACATAATGCTAACACCAAAAGGGGTTCCCGCCCCAAAATGGGTTAACCATTCTGGAATGTGTATACTGTATATTGCTGCACTGTATGACCTACATTTTTGTACTGCATCATACTATACTATATAAACAACTAGTCGACTAGTCGACTAGTTGTTTAACTACCTATTATGTAATAAATAAAAAAAATAATTTTTTTTTTTTTTTTTTTTTATAAATATTTGTACATTGAAAAACTGTGTACATGGTGACTATAACTATAATCTACCTGATCTTGAGGCCTAAAAAACTTTTTTCTTCTTCTTATCAACTAGTCAACCAACAAGGTCGACTAGTGGACTAGTAAACTAGTCGACTAGTTGCTTAATGCCCTAACGCACGCACAGACGCACGCACGCACGCCATGTGTTTTTATTTACTTTTTATTCATCTGTTGCATCCTTGTTTCTGGCTTCGGATGTCATTCTCTGCCTCTCTCGCTCTTCCCTAACCCTCTGTATCTCTTCCTCCATCAGGTGCTGGGCGGTGCTGGAGATTGTCCCACAGACGTCGCTACCAGAGAGGCGGGGGGCAGCGGAGGCCACGGTCAACACCAACTCCAGTAGCCTTGCAGCGCTATCCATGGCTTACTCCAACATCTCACTGGAAGAGTGAGTCCATGTCCTCATGTACATATTATTTAAAGAGAAATTGAATTGTTTTTAGGAGACTGATCAGGCTGGCTGACTCGATTCATTCTCCACTCTGGCCAATAGGCTTGTCGCTACAAATGCAATAGATTCCTTTTTCAGGATCTCCAATTCTCATAATGTGAGAGAATACAAAAACGTCTTTGTATTATAAAGAATCTTTACTGTCCTAATAAGAAATTGCAAGTTCCAAAGCTCATGCGTTGGGTGATACAGTCCCATTCCCTTGGTCTGTTCCAGGCTGACATCTGTAGGTACCTATCAATGTCTTTCAGGCCAAAAGTACCTCTGGTAGCCACACCTCTGATGGGTGGGGTTTAGCCTTAAGGGGTGTGTTTTTCTCACCCACTGTGTAATATAATAAATGGACAGTAGGTGGCAGTAGGACAGAGGCCACAGCAACTATACATTCCAGCTAAGTAATTTGCACTGCAGTTTTATGGAATGTCATTGTCAATGACATTGCTGCTGTACCTCTGGGTCCTGATAAATGTCAGTTTGAGACTGAGGAACAAAGATATGGGATCCCACTGTATGCTACAAGGTCATAAGGTGGTCTTTATTGTTACGTCGATCTCGAATACAATACATAATAGTAACATTTGTCTTTGTACGAATCTCCAGGCATTGTTGTAGTTGCATTTCGTAATAGCAAAAACAAGATAAAACAAAGCCAAAGTACAGTACAGTAAGAAGAAGAATTTAAAAGATGCATGCTATATTCACTTCCATGCAGTGGCATGCACAGATAGACACTAGGGGGTGCTAGACCTGCCCTTTTGGCAATGTGCCATTTGAAAAAGAAAATCCTTTTTTCTTTTTTGTACAGTGTACACTGTACAGTATGTGGACCATGGTGACATTGATCAATTCTTAATAAAAAAAGCTTCTAATATATTATTTAGGCCCCAACATCTATACATCTCACACTATTACGGCAACCGGCCGGTTCCACGCGCTGCACAAGGTGCCCTTTTCTCACTTGAGCACCTGCCCCTCTAAATGTCTGTGCACGCCACTGCTTCCATGGACATTAGGGATGCCCCAAATCAAAGAGCAGTGGAAAGGAAAGTTGATTAAAGTTGTAATTTGAATGGAGTTAGTTTTGTCCAGGTAGAAGCATGCCAGTCATGGCTACTAGTAGTAGGCATGAGGTGCATTTATTTCCCAGACGTAATACATCCCGCTGTCCCTGAAAATGTCACCAATTTCACTGTTAACGGCTCCATATTTTTGTTCGTGCTTCTGACAATTTTTTGTTTTGTTCCTTTATTCAGTCGCCACAAGGTTGCTCGTCCATATACCATCCAGTCTGACAATGTCCTAGCAGGGCCAGGGAAATAAAGATAACAGTGTTGTTAAAAAGTACAAGGTGTCCATAAAAAACACATCCTAGTCGTAATAACATAACTTTTCAGAGCAGAAACGTAGCCTAGATTTTAATAGGGGTGTGGGGGTGGCAACGGATCTGGACATTGGATATAGGGGTAGCCTGGAATCCAGACTGATTTGTTTCGTTTGATGGACTTTATTTTTCTCACTTTGCTTCTCAGTCTGGCCATGGTCCTATTTACGTATTACCGATTACGTAGGCAGTGTTTTAATGAACTGGTGGGCGTGCACACATAAAAACGACATTTTAACAAATGCTGTACACTTTTTTGAAAAACTTCTTCCTCCTTACACGTTACGTGTTTTATTGGTGGACTTGAAACTTATGTTGAATGCTCTGGGGGGGGGGGGGGGGGAATCATTCACATTTGTTAGTTTGGGAGCTCTCCTTTATAAAAAAACATCTTTGTTAGTTTGGGAGATCTCTTTTATAAAAAAACATCTTTGTTAGTTTGAGAGATCTCCTTTATAAAAAAACATCTGTGCTTTACAGTTTGGCTCATATGCATAGATTGATTCCAAGCGTTCATTTACGAATATATGACGACGACTACCCCCCCCCCCCCCCCCCCTACGGGCCCTACCGAGTACTACACCCTCAGATCAGACGGGAGGACCCGTTGAATTTAAGCATATTACTAAGCGGAGGAAAATGAACACACGCACGCACACACGCACACGCATACGCACACACACACGCGCACACACATACGCACACACACACACACACACACACACACACACACACACACACACACACACACACACACACACACACACACACACACACACACACACACACACACACACACACACACACACGCACACACTCAAAAACTCTCCCTGCACAGCATGGGGTGCTGCTGATGTTTAATATATCAGGGTGGATTTTAACTTAAATAATTCAGTATTGTTTGTGCAAGACTGGACAAATTCATACTCCAGAGTGTATGCATGCACACACACACACACACACACACACACACACACACACACACACACACACACACACACACACACACACACGTGCATACAGTATTCATGCTTTGCATATCAGTCTGCGCACGTGCCTGTACCGTATATACGTGCGTGAGCGTAGACGGCAGATGGATGTGTGTCACTGTGAAGTTAGTTGAATCTCAACATGGTTGTTAGTGTTGCCTATAGCTTCTCTGTGTCAGAGTGGATAGAGGCGTGACAATGGGCAGCAGGGCATTTAAGCCATTCTGGGCGGGAACCCCTTTTGGTGTTTCAAAGCATTACGTTATACTTTAGCTATTGAAAAAATAGCAGATCTACAAGCTCATAGCGCGGCACCGAGTGCCGCGCTACGAGCTTGTAGGTCTGCTATTTTTGAAAAATCGTGAAAATGTGACACAAATCTTTGATTATGTATTCTTTCAGAGCGAACGTTTTTTAACTCAAATCTTTGCTTCTGGGGGGGGGACCCCAATATTTTCAGATTGGGGTCGGTGGCATATTAAATCCTCCTTGAGGTCCTTGAGGTTTTTCAGAAAAAAATACATTTTAAAAAGACATTTTTTTAAATGTCGACATCAGGCCTAAATGGGTTAACCCATTTTGGGCGGGAACCCCTTTTGGTGTTAGCATTATGTTATGCTTTAGCTATTGAAAAATAGCAGATCTACAAGCTCATAGCGCGCCACTCGGTGTAGGTCTGACATAGAAACATAGCTTTTTCAGAAAACTGTCAGGATGTAGAAGACATTTTTAGAATCTGATCTCAGGTCAAAATGGGTTAAGTGATTCACTCCGAGCAGAGCCGGTCCATATGGACTTCCCTGGTTTCCAGGCAGCCCTTTGGCCAAATTCCAACACCCAAAATCTCGGCCACTCACTCACACACTACTATAGATATAAAGGACTGGAAATAAGTCAGAGGATTTGTATAACTATATGTAATGAAGCCAGAATTGGAGATGAGTACCACGTTTTGTTGGAATGTAAGAATTATGAATTTCAGGCAAAAATACCTGCCAATTTACTTTGTCAACCACGCATCTATGTTCAAATTAATTTCATTTCTAAAATGTGGAAAACAAAAAGTAATCTACAAAGTGGGTGCTTTTCTGAAAAATACAAAATAAAATAGTCAACTAGTACCAACAAAGTCAACTAGTGGATTTACTAGTCGACTAGTTGCTTAAAGCCCAAGGCGCACGCATACACGCACCTATGCAAGTGTGCGTTTTGGCACACTGGAATGAAACGCCAGTAGGATTATTCTGTGAAGCTACAACCTTTGTCAAGTATAGGCTACAATAATCACAGTTACATCGTCATGAATGGAATACGTTTGTACTTTGTAGGAGATGTATTTAACCCATTCTTAAAGGGACACTTCACCCTTTTTGCAAAAAACTATATGTTAATGACGTTTAGAAGATTTAAAACACTTTCCTGCAGGTCTTTGTGTGTAATACTGCATGTGGTTTTAGATATTTTAGATTTTAGCAGTGAGCCCAGTGTCTCTGATGTCATTGGGCTCACTATACTTCCTGGACTACAATTCCCATAATGCTTCGGTGCACTGCTCCTCCTTGTGGATAGGGGGAGGGCTGTTTTACTGAGACAACATGTAGTCCAGGAAGTAAGTGAGTCCATGCAGTGTCCATGACATCAGAGACACTGGGCTCACTGCTAAAAATCTAAATGATCTAAAACCACATGCAGTATTACACACATAAAGACCCCAGGAAAGTGTTCTAAATCTTCTAAACGTCATTAACATGTATTTTTTTGCAAAAAGGGTGAAGTGTCCCTTTAAGTAGTGCGCAGTGCACTGCATGTTAAAGCGACCCCCCGTGAGTGTGAGTGCTGTGAGTGATGCCACCTTAACCCATTGAGACCTGGAACGCATCCATGTCACGTTAGCGTTTAACCACATTAACCATTAACCCATTTTGGGCCGGGAACCCCTTTTGGTGTTTTAAACATTGTTATAATTTAGCTATTGAAAAATAGCAGATCTACAAGCTCATAGCGCGCCACCGAGTGGCGCGCTATGAACTTGTAGGTCTGCTATTTTTGAAAAATCGTTAAAATGTGCCTCAAATCTTTCCGAAAATTGTCATGATTTAGAAAACTTTTTTTTATTTATTTCGACGTCAGGCCTGAATGGGTTAATGACAGATAGCTGGCAACAGTGACAAGGCAGCCAGAAACGTTTATGGCGTGATCACTGATTGATGAATGAATGGAATGCATTTAAACATAAATAAATACATAGTGGATGAGGATGATGAAGGCTGGTGTTCCACAGTTAGTGAAGGTACCGTCTGTATCCTGGTGTTCCACAGTTAGTGAAGATACCGTCTGTATCCTGGTGTTCCACAGTTAGTGAAGATATCGTCTGTATCCTGGTGTTCCACAGTTAGTGAAGGTATCGTCTGTATCCTGGTGTTCCACATGTAGTGAAGATATCGTCTGTATCCTGGTGTTCCACAGTTAGTGAAGATATCGTCTGTATCCTGGTGTTCCACAGTTAGTGAAGATACCGTCTGTATCCTGGTGTTCCACAGTTAGTGAAGGTATCGTCTGTATCCTGGTGTTCCACAGTTAGTGAAGGTATCGTCTGTATCCTGGTGTTCCACAGTTGAGTACCACAGACGAAAAACAGTCTAAGTCCAAATTTCAGACTGACCCCTCCACGAAAAGGCCTTGTTGTCCTGAACCCTTATCTATCATTTATATATTATGGATCAATAGTGTGGACTTAGACTGTTATTCGTCTGTGGTACTCAGTTAGTGAAGGTATCGTCTGTATCCTGGTGTTCCACAGTTAGTGAAGGTATCGTCTGTATCCTGGTGCTCCACAGTTAGTGAAGGTATCGTCTGTATCCTGGTGCTCCACAGTTAGTGAAGGTATCGTCTGTATCCTGGTGCTCCACAGTTAGTGAAGAAGGTATCGTCTGTATCCTGGTGTTCCACAGTTAGTGAAGATACCGTCTGTATCCTGGTGTTCCACAGTTAGTGAAGGTATCGTCTGTATCCTGGTGCTCCACAGTTAGTGAAGAAGGTATCGTCTGTATCCTGGTGTTCCACAGTTAGTGAAGGTATCGTCTGTATCCTGGTGTTCCACAGTTAGTGAAGGTATCGTCTGTATCCTGGTGTTCCACAGTTAGTGAAGAAGGTATCGTCTGTATCCTGGTGTTCCACAGTTAGTGAAGGTATCGTCTGTATCCTGGTGTTCCACAGTTACTGAAGATATCGTCTGTATCCTGGTGTTCCACAGTTAGTGAAGGTATCGTCTGTATCCTGGTGTTCCACAGTTAGTGAAGGTATCGTCTGTATCCTGGTGTTCCACAGTTAGTGAACATATCGTCTGTATCCTGGTGTTCCACAGTTAGTGAAGGTATCGTCTGTATCCTGGTGTTCCACAGTTAGTGAAGGTATCGTCTGTATCCTGGTGTTCCACAGTTAGTGAAGGTATCGTCTGTATCCTGGTGTTCCACAGTTAGTGAAGATATCGTCTGTATCCTGGTGTTCCACAGTTAGTGAAGATATCGTCTGTATCCTGGTGCTCCACAGTTAGTGAAGAAGGTATCGTCTGTATCCTGGTGTTCCACAGTTAGTGAAGGTATCGTCTGTATCCTGGTGTTCCACAGTTAGTGAAGGTATCGTCTGTATCCTGGTGTTCCACAGTTAGTGAAGATATCGTCTGTATCCTGGTGTTCCACAGTTAGTGAAGATATCGTCTGTATCCTGGTGTTCCACAGTTAGTGAAGGTATCGTCTGTATCCTGGTGTTCCACAGTTAGTGAAGGTATCGTCTGTATCCTGGTGTTCCACAGTTAGTGAAGATATGGTCTGTATCCTGGTGTTCCACAGTTAGTGAAGGTATCGTCTGTATCCTGGTGTTCCACAGTTAGTATTGAAGGTATCGTCTGTATCCTGGTGTTCCACAGTTAGTAGTGAAGGTATCGTCTGTATCCTGGTGTTCCACAGTTAGTGAAGGTATCGTCTGTATCCTGGTGCTCCACAGTTAGTGAAGGTATCGTCTGTATCCTGGTGCTCCACAGTTAGTGAAGGTATCGTCTGTATCCTGGTGCTCCACAGTTAGTGAAGAAGGTATCGTCTGTATCCTGGTGTTCCACAGTTAGTGAAGATACCGTCTGTATCCTGGTGTTCCACAGTTAGTGAAGGTATCGTCTGTATCCTGGTGCTCCACAGTTAGTGAAGAAGGTATCGTCTGTATCCTGGTGTTCCACAGTTAGTGAAGGTATCGTCTGTATCCTGGTGTTCCACAGTTAGTGAAGGTATCGTCTGTATCCTGGTGTTCCACAGTTAGTGAAGAAGGTATCGTCTGTATCCTGGTGTTCCACAGTTAGTGAAGGTATCGTCTGTATCCTGGTGTTCCACAGTTACTGAAGATATCGTCTGTATCCTGGTGTTCCACAGTTAGTGAAGGTATCGTCTGTATCCTGGTGTTCCACAGTTAGTGAAGGTATCGTCTGTATCCTGGTGTTCCACAGTTAGTGAACATATCGTCTGTATCCTGGTGTTCCACAGTTAGTGAAGGTATCGTCTGTATCCTGGTGTTCCACAGTTAGTGAAGGTATCGTCTGTATCCTGGTGTTCCACAGTTAGTGAAGGTATCGTCTGTATCCTGGTGTTCCACAGTTAGTGAAGATATCGTCTGTATCCTGGTGTTCCACAGTTAGTGAAGATATCGTCTGTATCCTGGTGCTCCACAGTTAGTGAAGAAGGTATCGTCTGTATCCTGGTGTTCCACAGTTAGTGAAGGTATCGTCTGTATCCTGGTGTTCCACAGTTAGTGAAGGTATCGTCTGTATCCTGGTGTTCCACAGTTAGTGAAGATATCGTCTGTATCCTGGTGCTCCACAGTTAGTGAAGGTATCGTCTGTATCCTGGTGTTCCACAGTTAGTGAAGATATGGTCTGTATCCTGGTGTTCCACAGTTAGTGAAGATATGGTCTGTATCCTGGTGTTCCACAGTTAGTGAAGATATCGTCTGTATCCTGGTGTTCCACAGTTAGTGAAGGTATCGTCTGTATCCTGGTGTTCCACAGTTAGTGAAGGTATCGTCTGTATCCTGGTGTTCCACAGTTAGTGAAGGTATCGTCTGTATCCTGGTGTTCCACAGTTAGTGAAGATATCGTCTGTATCCTGGTGTTCCACAGTTAGTGAAGGTATCGTCTGTATCCTGGTGTTCCACAGTTAGTGAAGGTATCGTCTGTATCCTGGTGTTCCACAGTTAGTGAAGGTATCGTCTGTATCCTGGTGTTCCACAGTTAGTGAAGATATCGTCTGTATCCTGGTGTTCCACAGTTAGTGAAGATATGGTCTGTATCCTGCACAGGGTTGGAGCGTGTGGTTTCTATCCTTAACACAGACCAGTGGCGTGCACAGACATGTAGAGGGGCAGGTGCTCAAGTGAGAAACAAGGGCACCTTTTGCAGCGCATGGAACCGGCCGGTTGCCTTAATAGTGTGAGATTTATAGATTTTGGGGCATAAATAATAGAAGCTTTTTCTTTTTGTTTTGTGGCTTTTGCCTTTTTATTTTATATTTTTTTATAGAGAGACAGACAGTAGGCTGACAGGAGATGGGGGAGTGACATGCAGTAAAGGCCGTCGGGATCGGGAGTCGAACCCGCGGCACACTGCCAGACTCGGGCTACCGGCCAAGGTGCCTGGACCACTGAGCCACGGCCCAGGATAGAAGCTTTTTCTTATCAAGAATTGATCAATGTCACCATGGTCCACATACTGTACACTGTGCCCTTTTTTTTTTTAAAGGGCACATTGCTTTCCAGAGGGCAAGGGCAGGTGGTGCTCTAGCACCCCCTAGTGTCTATCTGTGTACACCACTGACGCAGACCGTTGTACATAACACTAGACGTATAGGCTACTGTATATAAGACCTGTCCATGACAAGATTTAAACAGCCGCGCTGCCGCCCGCCGGTCCCGACCCCCCGAAAACGCTCTCGCATAAACAGCCTACTGTAGGTCTGATGATCTGGGCCTGCAATTTATATGAATGTCTGTTAACCCATTTTGACCTGAGATCAGATTCTAAAAATGTCTTCTACATCCTGACGCGCTATGAGCTTGTAGATCTGCTATTTTTCAATAGCTAAGGCATAACGTAATGCTAACACCAAAAGGGGTTCCCGCCCAGAATTGGTTAAATGTCTGTTCAGTCACACGAGAGAGACTCGGAGTAGAGTCGCTGCTCCTTCGCCTGGAAAGGAGCCAGCTGAGGTGGTTCGGGGCATCTGGTTAGGATGCTTCTCGGGCGTCTCCCTAGGGAGGTCCTCGACGCACGTCCCACTGGGAGGAGACCCCGGGGCAGACCAAGGCGCAGTTGGAGGAAACACAGCGACTCACTGGCCTTGGAACGTCTCGGAATCCCCCCAGGAGGAAGTCACTAATGTTGCTCTGGAGAGGGAAGTCTGGAACACTCTGGTGGAGCTGTTGCCCCCGCGACCCGACTACGGATAAGCGGTTGAAGATGGATGGATGGATGTATGGATGTTAAAGCACTTATTTAATTAGTACGATTATGCACCTAACTTAGTCTATAATTATTGCAAATGGGCAGGATATGCACGTCTTTGTCACTTGGAAATAATTTTGCCAAAATCAAATCACAGGGATTATTTATAGGCGTCTCATCTCCCACTGCGGTCAAAACATCATCTCGCAGACTCGTACATATGCGCTCGCTGCTCGCATTGATTTGATTAAGCATCTAATTTAACATGTTATATTTTTAATTGTTAATTTAATTGTTGTTTAATAGTTTTTAATTGTGCAGTTTTAATTGCTTGTACAGTTGGAAATATCAAAATCATTTCAGGAAAAAACTGAAATAACTGTATATAAAGAGTGGGGGGAAAGGAAGGGGGGGGGTCACCAATTTAAGGGGGAAGGATCATTTCCTCTCCCTTGGGCCTGCAGAAAGGTGGATTTTCAGGCATGTTTTAAAAGATGTAGTCTAAAGTGTTATTCATAGTCTGATTTATCGGTGGTGAGGTGACCACCGCAACTACAACATGACGTCACGGAGCCGCAGTGAAGAGCAAACCACCGCTCTCCCCAGCCCTTCTCTCTGTTTTTACTCACCTCACCACCGGAACGGTGGTGAGGTGACCACCGGAGCGGTGGTCACCTCACCACCGGAGCGGTGGTCACCTCACCACCGAAACGGTGGTCACCTCACCACCGGAACGGTGGTCACCTCACCACCGGAGTGGTGGTCACCTCACCACCGGAACGGTGGTCACCTCACCACCGGAGCGGTGGTCAACTCACCACCGGAGCGGTGGTCACCTCACCACCGGAGCGGTGGTCAACTCACCACCGGAGCGGTGGTCACCTCGCCACCGGAGCGGTGGTCACCTCACCACCGGAAATCCAGACTATGAATAGGCCTTTAGTGATCAGGGCATTCCACACGGCCTAACTGGGTGGCCGTGTTGTAGAAGGAGAATTTACCCATGTTTGTTTTGAAAGTGGGTGGTACCAGATCTTTGTTCACGCTCACTCTAGTATTGTGGCTGTGGGTGTCGCTCACCTTTTTGAGGTAGTTAGTCAGGTATGCGGGAATGTTTTTGGGTGGAAAAAAATCGTGGCACTCCATCTTTAACTCTGTCTTCTATAGAGCGTCGCAGTCCCGCCCCCTCGAGAGACCCGGAAAAGAAATCCCCGTTAATTTTCCTCATAGACTTTTCAGAAAGTATTTATTTAAAGACGTTTACGCCGCGGACAAAGCCAACTCTTGTCGTGACAAATCATGACAATAAACACAATGTTTTGGGCCAAACAAAGAATTATAAAGTAGAAAAAAACGGCAGGTTACAACACTTTTTGTTGTTGTTTTTCTTCTTTGTAATTATTTGTTTGGTCCAAAATATTGTTTGTTGTCATGATTTGTCATGACTCGAGTTGGCTTCGTATGATGAAAGGGGGAGGGACTGGGCCTGGCGTCGTCATGACAGGGGGCGGGACTGGGCCTGGCGTCGTCATGACAGGGGGCGGGACTGGGCCTGGCGTCGTCATGACAGGGGGCGGGACTGGGCCTGGCGTCGTCATGACAGGGGGCGGGACTGGGCCTGGTGTCGTCATGAAAGGGGGCGGGACTGGGCCTGGCGTCGTCATGACGGGGTGGGACTGGGCCTGGTGTCGTCATGACAGGGGGCGGGACTGGGCCTGGTGTCGTCATGACAGGGGGCGGGACTGGGCCTGGTGTCGTCATGAAAGGGGGCGGGACTGGGCCTGGCGTCGTCATGACAGGGGGCGGGACTGGGCCTGGCGTCGTCATGAAAGGGGGCGGGACTGGGCCTGGCGTCGTCATGAAAGGGGGCGGGACTGGGCCTGGCGTCGTCATGAAAGGGGGCGGGACTGGGCCTGGCTTCGTCATGAAAGGGGGCGGGACTGTGACGCTCTATACCAGGAGCCAGTTTAGACTACCATGTACTGTATATATATCCCTCCAAGTGATGCCTAGAGGTGACAGTGATGATACTAAATGTATGAATACACACAATTAACACCCCCCCCCCCCCCCCCCCCCCCTGTTCGGAATATGTAATTAATACAAAGTGCCTTTGGAATTGAACAGCTCTCCGGTGCGGCCCCTCCCCTTCCATTAAAACCTCAATCATGCCACTGATTTGCAGAACAACCATTTTTCATTCTAATTGCTTGACATGAATTTTTATTTCTGTTATTTTGCCCCCCCCCCCCCCACACCACCACCACACCATTGTTCATCTCTTGAAAACGCAGAGCTTCTGTCCAACGTGTGTGTGTGTGTGTGTGTGTGTGTGTGTGTGTGTGTGTGTGTGTGTGTGTGTGTGTGTGTGTGTGTGTGCGTGTGCGTGCGCGCGTGTGTGTGCGTGCGTATAGCTCTAAGCTTCCATGGCGAAGGTGCTGTAATCCCCCTGCAGAAAACCTCTTGGTGGTTTCTATAGGCCAACAGTGCCCCCTAGTGACATTTATTTTCCACTGCATGATAACAAAAAAATATATATACTGTGTATATCATGTCGTTATCCTTGTTCAAATCCCAATCCTCTAACCTTGTTTCTCCTGGTGATCTGTGCGGTCTGTGTGTGAATCCTTCTGAATCCGTGTAAGCCTGGAAGGGAGTGGAAGGAACATCACAACAGTGTTTCCATTCCTGTCACTGTAGGATCAGAGCTACTGCTTTGCTTTTAGACCAGCTCATCTTTCTAAAATGAGTGTTTTTGCTGCTCAGGTTAAGAGCAATGGAGGTATATTACAGGTGGAGGCAGGTAGGGGTCGGTTGCCACTAAGCATTAGTTTTGCACAAAAACACTCCTTGGGCTAAATTCAGCCATAGCCACTTGCCCAAATGTGCCCTTAATGTGCTGACCTCATCACATCTGTGATAACGGCTATGGCCGTTTTTAGCCCCCATTCATGAGTTATATGATGAAATTTAGAACATTTTGCCTTATATAGATTGATAATGGTGGCCATATGGAATAATCCACTGTTGTGGCTGATATTTATCATGATTCTATACACTGCGCAAAAAGCACGGAATACGGATGTGTATATTACAGAAGGAAAAACCCTTTAAACTTTCCAACAAACTCTGGTAAACTCCTGAATTGTATCACACCTGTATATTACCGTATATTACTGTATATGCTGCTAAACTTGAGGTTTACCGGTAAATCTAGTGCCCATAATTGCCCGTTAACCCATTCTGGGCGGGAACCCCTTTTGGTGTTAGCATTATGTTATGCTTTAGCTATTGAAAAATAGCAGATCTACAAGCTCGTAGCGCGCCACCGAGTGGCGCGCTACGAGCTTGTAGGTCTGCTATTTTTGAAAAATCGAAGAACGACTGACATAGAAACATAGCTTTTTCAGAAAACTGTCAGGATGTCGAAGACATTTTTAGGATCTGATCTCAGGTCAAAATGGGTGAACCTGCCCCTATACCAGGGGTTCCCAAACGTTTTTGGCCCAGGTACCCCGGGGGGTCCTTTTTCCTCCAAACTTTCAGATGCTGTTTTTTTTCTCCCAGTGTGGAGGAAGAATGATTAGCATTTTTATTGTGATCTCTCGCCCTTGAAATATATAATCCATTGGTTTCTGTTGTTTGAACAATAATAGCAATTCAAAGCAGTTGTCCTCAAAACCACACCTCCAGTCGCTGTCATAAGAACGGGAGGTGCGCTCATGATCACGGCAGCAGAGCAAAGTTTGTGCATGGCTGCACGCGCACCTGCAACCCATCAAGTATAATTTATGCTTCGTCCCGCGATGGTGTCGCGCACGCAGACCTCTACGCTCACAACAGTCGCATCCGCGATGTGATATCAGCTGTTCTCTCAAGGACCCCCAGGGGTCCTTGAGAGGGTCCCCAGCTAAATTATAGTTTGGAACCAAATGGCCCCTATGGCTCTGTAACTCTGAGAGTGTACAATGGAACACTCTCAGATGTTGATTAACATTGATTTTACAATATAAATTGGGGTCCCAGAGATAGAAATGCCATTAAATGGGGGTCTGTAGACTAATGCATGTCAAACTGGGGGTCCTTGAAATTAAACTGGTTGAGAATCACTGCTAGAGCCGTCAAAGTCTTCTCTTATGGGGGGGGGCCCTGGCATATCTTTTCAAATGGGGGTCCGCATGATAATTAGTGTCAATTTGGGGGTCCTTGACATGAAAAGGTTTGGGAACCACTGTGTTAGATTATAGACGTGGGGTATACGTCCAGTAGACCACGTACGTAATCATGTCCAGCTTGGTTCTGACACCAGGGAGGGAGGACCGGTTGACCTTATAGCCTCCATCTCCATGTCCAGCTTGGTTCTGACACCAGGGAGGGAGGACCGGTTGACCTTATAGCCTCCATCTCCATGTCCAGCTTGGTTCTGACACCAGGGAGGGAGGACCGGTTGACCTTATAGCCTCCATCTCCATGTCCAGCTTGGTTCTGACACCAGGGAGGGAGGACCGGTTGACCTTATAGCCTCCATCTTGGTTCTGACACCAGGGAGGGAGGACCGGTTGACCTTATAGCCTCCATCTCAGCTTGGTTCTGACACCAGGGAGGGAGGACCGGTTGACCTTATAGCCTCCAGCTTGGTTCTGACACCAGGGAGGGAGGACCGGTTGACCTTATAGCCTCCATCTCCTTGGTTCTGACACCAGGGAGGGAGGACCGGTTGACCTTATAGCCTCCATCTCCTTGGTTCTGACACCAGGGAGGGAGGACCGGTTGACCTTATAGCCTCCATCTTGGTTCTGACACCAGGGAGGGAGGACCGGTTGACCTTATAGCCTCCATCTCAGCTTGGTTCTGACACCAGGGAGGGAGGACCGGTTGGTTCTGACACCAGGGAGGGAGGACCGGTTGGTTCTGACACCAGGGAGGGAGGACCGGTTGGTTCTGACACCAGGGAGGGAGGACCGGTTGACCTTATAGCCTCCATCTGACACCAGGGAGGGAGGACCGGTTGGTTCTGACACCAGGGAGGGAGGACCGGTTGGTTCTGACACCAGGGAGGGAGGACCGGTTGGTTCTGACACCAGGGAGGGAGGACCGGTTGACCTTATAGCCTCCATCTCCATGTCCAGCTTGGTTCTGACACCAGGGAGGGAGGACCGGTTGACCTTATAGCCTCCATCTCCATGTCCAGCTTGGTTCTGACACCAGGGAGGGAGGACCGGTTGACCTTATAGCCTCCAGCTTGGTTCTGACACCAGGGAGGGAGGACCGGTTGACCTTATAGCCTCCATCTCCTTGGTTCTGACACCAGGGAGGGAGGACCGGTTGACCTTATAGCCTCCAGCTTGGTTCTGACACCAGGGAGGGAGGACCGGTTGACCTTATAGCCTCCATCTCCCTGGTTCTGACACCAGGGAGGGAGGACCGGTTGACCTTATAGCTTGGTTCTGACACCAGGGAGGGAGGACCGCTTGGTTCTGACACCAGGGAGGGAGGACCGGTTGACCTTATAGCCTCCATCTGGTTCTGACACCAGGGAGGGAGGACCGGTTGGTTCTGACACCAGGGAGGGAGGACCGGTTGACCTTATAGCTTGGTTCTGACACCAGGGAGGGAGGACCGCTTGGTTCTGACACCAGGGAGGGAGGACCGGTTGACCTTATAGCCTCCATCTCCTTGGTTCTGACACCAGGGAGGGAGGACCGGTTGACCTTATAGCCTCCATCTCCATGTCCAGCTTGGTTCTGACACCAGGGAGGGAGGACCGGTTGACCTTATAGCCTCCATCTCCCTGGTTCTGACACCAGGGAGGGAGGACCGGTTGACCTTATAGCCTCCATCTCCATGTCCAGCTTGGTTCTGACACCAGGGAGGGAGGACCGGTTGACCTTATAGCCTCCATCTTGGTTCTGACACCAGGGAGGGAGGACCGGTTGACCTTATAGCCTCCATCTTGGTTCTGACACCAGGGAGGGAGGACCGGTTGGTTCTGACACCAGGGAGGGAGGACCGGTTGACCTTATAGCCTCCATCTCCATCTTGGTTCTGACACCAGGGAGGGAGGACCGGTTGGTTCTGACACCAGGGAGGGAGGACCGGTTGGTTCTGACACCAGGGAGGGAGGACCGGTTGGTTCTGACACCAGGGAGGGAGGACCGGTTGGTTCTGACACCAGGGAGGGAGGACCGGTTGACCTTATAGCCTCCATCTCCATGCAGTTAATCATTAGCACTGCTCACTCCCAGCTGCGTAGTAGATCTTGTTTTATAAACAACATCCTTTTCCATGTGCAGCGTGCGTGGCTGTG